>NC_053026.1:280041159-280341159 GCF_003073215.2 Triticum urartu
GAATTCTTCGGGGCACAATCCATTGAAGAGAATATCGCAAGCTTGAGCATTGTATTGCAACATCTTCAACTCATCCGCGGTAGCTTCACGGTTTGGTTCTCTCCCATCAAAGAAGTCACCTTGCAAACCAACACACACAATAGCCCAAACGGCGGGGTTATGTCCAAGAATATGCATTTTCATTTTATGCTTCCAACTAGCAAAATTAGTACCATCAAAGTAAGGACCTCTACGGTGATAATTTCCCTCGCTAGACGCCATACTCTCCTAGGTTGTGAAACCAAGGCTATGACCACCAAAAGCTATGGAGATCTAGCAAATGGAGACCAAAGCTCTGATACCACTTGTAGGATCGAAAGTATGTCTAGAGGGGGGTGATTAGACTACTTGACAAAATATAAACTTAACCTTTTCCCAATTTTAGTTCTTGGCAGATTTTAGCTATTTTAGGATAAGTCAAGCAATCATCACACAATTCAAGCAAGCATGCAAAGAGTACATTGGCAGCGGAAAGTAAGCATGCAACTTGCAAGAATGTAAAGGGAAGGGTTTGGAGAATTCAAACGCTATTGGAGACACGGATGTTTTTCCCGTGGTTCGGATAGGTGGTGCTATCCTACATCCACGTTGATGGAGACTTCAACCCACGAAGGGTAACGGTTGCGCGAGTCCACACAGGGCTCCACCCAAGGGCAACGGTTGCGCGATTCCACACAGGGCTCCACCCACGAAGGGTCCACGAAGAAGCAACCACCCACAAAGGGTCCACGAAGAAGCAACCTTGTCTATCCCACCATGGCCATCGCCCACGAAGGACTTGCCTCACTAGCGGTAGATATTCACGAAGTAGGCGATCTCCTTGCCCTTACAAACTCCTTGGTTCAACTCCACAATCTTGTCGGAGGCTCCCAAGTGACACCTAGCCAATCTAGGAGACACCACTCTCCAAGAAGTAACAAATGGTGTGTAGGTAATGAACTCCTTGCTCTTGTGCTTCAAATGATAGTCTCCCCAACACTCAACTCTCTCTCATAGGATTTGGATTTGGTGGAAAAGAAGATTTGAGTGGAAAGCAACTTGGGAAGGCTAGAGATCAAGATTCATATGGTAGGAATGGAATGTCTTGGTCTCAACACATGAGTAGGTGGTTCTCTCTCAGAACAAATGAGTTGGAATGATGAGTGTGTTCTGATGGCTCTCTCATCGAATGAGAAGGAGGTGGAGGGGTATATATAGCCTCCACACAAAATCCAACCATTACACACAATTTACCAATCTCGGTGGGACCGAATCAGAAAACTCGGTCTGACAGAAGTAGTAAACCTAGTGACCGTTAGGAATTTCGGTGGGACTGACATGCAACTCGGTAGGACCGATTCGGTTAGGGTTTGGGCATAACGTAATCTCGGTGAGACCGATTACACAAACTCGGTGAGACCGAATTTGGTAATTAGCTAACCAGAGAGTTGGTCAGGCAAACTCGGTGGGACCGATTTGCTCTTTCGGTGAGACCGAGTGGAACTTGGTGAGACCGAAAAGTTACAAAAGGGAAACACTGAGTTTACATTGCAATCTCGGTGGGACCGATTCGCTCTTTCGGTGGGACCGAAAAGTTATGAAAGGGAAACAGAGAGTTTGCAACCCCATCTCGGTGGGACCGAGATCCTTATCGGTAGAACCGAATTGCTAGGGTTTGGCAGTGGCTAATGACAAGTGAAACTCGGTGGCGCCGGATAGGAAGAATCGGTAGGACCGAGTTTGGCTTAGAGTTTTGGTCATATGTGGATATGGGAAAGTAGTTGAGGGTTTTGGAGCATATCACTAAGCACATGAAGCAAGAGGCTCATTAAGCAACACCTCATCCCTCCTTAATAGTATTGGCTTTTCCTATGGACTCAATGTGATCTTGGATCACTAAAATATAAAATGAAGAGTCTTGAGCTTTTGAGCTTGAGCCAATCCATTGTCCTTAGCATTTTGAGGGTTCCACTTTCACATCCATGCCATGCCAATCATTGAGCTTTCCTAAAATAATTATCTTGGAATAGTATTAGCTCAATGAGCTATATGTTGTTATGAATTACCAAAACCACCTCGGGATAGTTGCACTTTCAGTTTGGCTGCCTTGGGCGCTGGTGCAGCTGCCTCTTCTTCCTCCTCCTCTTCTACCATGATGGAGGCCTTCCCAAGCACTCTAGCCACAGTCTTCTTCACTCTCTCTTTCCTCTTCTTGCCCTCAGCTGCAACGGGCTCAATGGGAGCAGGATTCTCAGTTGAGGCTCTAGCCTTTGACATGGGTTGCCTGCCTGCTGGCCTTTTGATTTTCAGGCCTGGCTTTGAGCCTTGAGCTGGCTCAACTCTCTTGGAAGTGGCCTCTTCCTCTGCCACATAGTCCTCATCTTCAGAATCTGAGGTTTTCTTCTTCCTTTGTCTCGTGGCAGCTTTAGGCAGGTTGCTGGGTGTGCTCCTGCTGCCATCATCTGAGGAACCTGAGGGGCTAGTGCCCTCACTCAGCTGCACTTGCTGCTCTGACAAGTTTTGGCTGTCACTCTGGTCTGACATGATGCAAACTGACTGCTGACCCTGTGAATAGATTATAGAGGAGATAGAGTGGATGAGCATCACAAAATGCAGAGATTTTTGCAAAAAGGAATGATTCAAAAACTTAGTTTTAGTTTCCCACTGAAATCATCTCGGATCTACCGACTTTCAAACTCGGTGATACCGAAGCAGTTTTGGAACCTAAACTAGTGAACTCCGTAGGACCGAGTCACAGTTCGGTGGCACCGAGACTGCTAGGGTTTCACTGAGTTCAAAAATCGGTCACACCGATAAGTAATTCTCGGTCAGACCGAGTCTCACTTGTGCAATGGCATAAGCCAAATCGGTGGGACCGAGTTTTTCAACTCGGTGGGTCCGAGATGGTTTCGACGGAGACCTAAACCTAGAATTTTCGAATCAAACCTAATCTATGAGCGTTTTGACTGGATAGAACTGTTTCAATCGTGGCAAGAATCAATATGATCACAATGTGCTAGGAATCAGATTGAGGAATAGCACAAAGATCAAGTCCATACCCTATTTCGGCGGGGACTTGCTACGGCGGCAACGGCGGGGCAGAAATCCCGTTGACGGCGACGGAGACCAGCGACTGGAGGCTGCTGGCGGCGAGAAGTCGATCCGGAGACCTCGGGGGCAGAGCAGGCTATTGCGCGGGTGAAGGGGTTCGGAGAAATTTCCAAATTTTTCCCGTGACTATATATAGCCCGACCCTGTCGGTGTGACCGAGTTGAACAACTCGGTGGCACCGAGATTCATAACTGCATGTAGTTACTGAAACTCGGTGAGACCGAAAGGTTCAAATCGGTTGCACCGAGATCGAAAACCTAGATCAACTTAATGATCTCGGTAGGACCGAAGTGGAGTATCAGTCAGACCGAGAATCATAAAGAGGTTTTGGAAGTTTAAGTCTATGACGAATCGGGGACTCCGAGCGCTCCTCACACAGAGTGGTTCGAATCTGACTTGATCAAATTTTGTGATGCAGCATGAATAGAGTTTGAGACGAGAAAAGCATAGATAGCTAGAGGAGGTTCTTAGGCATTCTTGTCCATCCACTTGGCAAAAAGAAATAAAACCGAACAATCAAAGCAAAAAGTGGATGTCCTCGAATGAGTAAAATATGCAATCAGCATGCTCACATAATAAGATGGCAAATGAAATATGTGGCAAGGCATGCACAACCAATTCTAGCATCTATCAAGCAATTTGCGATGACTAGGTCATCTATATATGAGTATATTGACTTAGGAGTCAAGTGAACACTTGATCGTAGGTCATACTCATCGTTTAAGCTCAAGTGGGGTTACCACTTTTACATAAAGCATTGTTTTGTTCACATCTTTAGAGTTGCTTTAGCTCAAGTCTTAGAGTAAAGCTCCCCCTAGATGTGATATCCCCCCTAAGAGGGATGAACTAACCTTGGGTTTTGTCGATGATGACTTCATGTAGATATTGAAGATGTGGATGCTCAACGTTGATGTAGATCTCTTGGAGCTATCCATTTGAGTGAATTGCACTTTCAATACCTACATGGGTTAGTCCCACAGGGAACAAGCAAGGATATCCATAGACATAGAGTGATGCACACAAAAGATGATGTCCATGAAAGCTTTTAGGTTACCTTGTCCCTTGTCTTACCAACAAGAGGGTTTGTGACTCCTTGAACTAGTGCAAGATGTGGAAGTTGATTGCACTTGTTCTTGCCAAAATGATAAGAGTGAAGTATGTTGGCGGAGTCACCCTCAAGAACTCTCTAGTTCTTCTTCTTTTGGATCCACATCATCTTGATGGGAATCCTTGGAGTTGTAGTCGTACTTGATGAAGTGGAACTTGAAGAAGTCTTGGGAATCCACTTGACTAAGGTCTTAGGAGCTTCTTCAAATGCATCAATTTCATCTTGAAGCTTGTCCTTGCCTTTTTGCTCGTAGTCTTGTGGTGGAAGATCATCTTGAGCTTGTGTCCCCTTGAAAGAAGTATACTTCTCTTGTTGAGGGACAAACTTTGTCTTGGGGTATTGATCTTCTTCCCATTCAACTCCATTGGCATTGAACTTTCGTTCAAAACCAACACCTTGATTCTTCCGGTGCATTCCTTGCTTGGGCACAATTTCCTCGAATTGCTTACTCCTGGCAAGGCTTTTGTACACTCCTTTCTCTATAATTCCCTTCAATAAGCTATTTTCTTGCTCAAGTGTAACTTGGCTAAGAGAATCATTAGTGGAATCAAGAGAACTACTAGAAGCAACAATATTGAATTTAGTATGATCATTGTTACAACTAGAGCAAGAATCTTTCTTGTTAGACTTGACTTGAGGCATGTAAGTGGATAAGAGTAAATGCTTGGAAATTTAAGAAGAACTTTTCTTGCGGAGATCATCATTGATTGCCTTTAAGAACTCATGCTCTTGCTCAAGATTGAGCTTTTCAAAGCGTAGTTTCTCATGAGCTCTTAAAAGTTCTCGATGATCTTCGAAGATAGTGTCATGAGCCAACTTAAGAGTTTTTAGTTCTTTAGTTAGAGCCTCAATCTTCTCCTTATCATTGTCACTCGTTTTATCTTGATTAGCATGATTAATTGGTCTTTCATCATAGTATTCATCACTAGAGTTGTCGCCAAGCAAATCGTCACCTAACAAGTCATCTTCATCACTATTGAAATCAACATACTCGGGGTGTGTTACCTTAGGACCTTTGGCCATGAAGCATCTTCCAACTCCTTCATTTGGTGATTCAAATATGTCGTAGGAGTTGGTTGACACAAGTGCTAGACCGGCAACACCTTCATCTTGAGTATCTTCGGAGTCGGAGTGATAACTTCTCTCGAAGTGGCTGTCGGAGTCAGAGCCGGATACCCATTCACCAACATGAGCTTGATGTCTTCGTCTTGTGTAGCTCCTTGATGATTTTTCCTTCCTTTCTGAATCCTTGCTTCTCCGTGAGTATCTTCGTTCATAACGATCATCTCTACTCCTTTTCTCTCTTGGTGGTGATCCTTTGCTTCTTCTTTTCGGAGAATCTTCTCTTCTCTTGTAGGGAGCCGTACACTCATTGAAATAGTGTCCGGGTCTTCCACAATTGTAACAGTTTCGCTCTCGACTAGAAGATCTTTTGTCATTGTAGGACCTTGATTTGGAGCTTCTATCTTTGCTTCTACTCTTGTAGAACTTGTTGAAGTTCTTCACCATTAAGCTCAGTTCTTCATTGAAGTCTTGTTTCTCACTTGATGATGTAGGGGCTTCACATGAGGCTTTATAGGCGCCACTTGATTTGTTGTGAAGTTCCTCTTTATCCTTAAGTGACATCTCATGAGCAACAATTCTTCCAATCACCTCCGTTGGCTTGAGATCTTTGTAATTGGGCATCATTTGGATCAATGTGCACACGGTATCATATTTTCCATCCAAGGCTCTTAGGATCTTCTTGATGATGAATTTATCGGTCATCTCTTCACTTCCTAAGCCGGCAATCTCATTTGTGATGAGAGCAAGCCTAGAGTACATTTCAGCGACACCTTCACCATCCTTCATCTTGAACTTGTCAAGTTGGCTTTGAAGCACATCCAACTTGGATTCCTTGACGGAGTCGGTACCTTCGTGCATATCAATCAAAGTGTCCCAAATTTCCTTTGCATTCTCAAGGCGGCTGATTTTGTTGAATTCTTCGGGGCACAATCCGTTGAAGAGAATATCACAAGCTTGAGCATTGTATTGCAACATCTTCAACTCATCCGCGGTAGCTTCACGGTTTGGTTCTCTCCCATCAAAGAAGTCACCTTGCAAACCAACACACACAATAGCCCAAAAAGCGGGGTTATGTCCAAGAATATGCATTTTCATTTTATGCTTCCAACTAGCAAAATTAGTACCATCAAAGTAAGGACCTCTACGGTGATAATTTCCCTCGCTAGACGCCATACTCTCCTAGGTTGTGAAACCAAGGCTATGACCACCAAAAGCTATGGAGATCTAGCAAATGGAAACCTGGCTCTGATACCACTTGTAGGATCGAAAGTATGTGTAGAGGGGGGATTAGACTACTTGACCAAATAAAAACTTAACCTTTTCCCAATTTTAGTTCTTGGCAGATTTTAGCTATTCTAGGACAAGTCAAGCAATCATCACACAATTCAAGCAAGCATGCAAAGATTTTATGGGCAGCGGAAAGTAAAGCATGCAACTAGCGAGAATGTAAAGGGAAGGGTTTGGAGAGTTCAAACGCTATTGGAGACACGGATGTTTTTCCCGTGGTTCGGATAGGTGGTGCTATCCTACATCCACGTTGATGGAGACTTCAACCCACAAAGGGTAACGGTTGCGCGAGTCCACACAGGGCTCCACCCAACGGCAATGGTTGCGCGAGTCCACGAAGGGCTCCACCCACGAAGGGTCCACGAAGAAGCAACCACCCACAAAGGGTCCACGAAGAAGCAACCTTGTCTATCCCACCATGGCCATCACCCACGAAGGACTTGCCTCACTAGCGGTAGATCTTCACGAAGTAGGCGATCTCCTTGCCCTTACAAACTCCTTGGTTCAACTCCACAATCTTTTCGGAGGCTCCCAAGTGACACCTAGCCAATCTAGGAGACACCACTCTCCAAGAAGTAACAAATGGTGTGTAGGTAATGAACTCCTTGCTCTTGTGCTTCAAATGATAGTCTCCCCAACACTCAACTCTCTCTCATAGGATTTGGATTTGGTGGAAAGAAGATTTGAGTGGAAAGCAACTTGGGAAGGCTAGAGATCAAGATTCATATGGTAGGAATGGAATGTCTTGGTCTCAACACATGAGTAGGTGGTTCTCTCTCAGAACAAATGAGTTGGAATGATGTGTGTGTTCTGATGGCTCTCTCATCGAATAAGAAGGAGGTGGAGGGGTATATATAGCCTCCACACAAAATCCAACCGTTACACACAATTTACCAATCTCGGTGGGACCGAATCAGAAAACTCGGTCTGACCGAAGTAGTAAACCTAGTGACCGTTAGGAATTTTGGTGGGACTGACATGCAACTCGGTAGGACCGATTCGGTTAGGGTTTGGGCATAACGTAATCCCGGTGAGACCGATTACACAAACTCGGTGAGACCGAATTTGGTAATTAGCTAACCAGAGAGTTGGTCAGGCAAACTCGGTGGGACCTATTTGCTCTTTCGGTGAGACCGAGTGGAACTCGGTGAGACCGAAAAGTTACAAAAGGGAAACACTGAGTTTACATTGCAATCTCGGTGGGACCGATTCGCTCTTTCGGTGGGACCGAAAAGTTACGAAAGGGAAACAGAGAGTTTGCAACCCCATCTCGGTGGGACCGAGATCCTTATCGGTAGAACCGAATTGCTAGGGTTTGGCAGTGGCTAATGACAAGTGAAACTCGGTGGCGCCGGATAGGAAGAATCGGTAGGACCGAGTTTGGCTTAGAGTTTTGGTCATATGTGGATATGGGAAAGTAGTTGAGGGTTTTGGAGCATATCACTAAGCACATGAACAAGAGGCTCATTAAGCAACACCTCATCCCTCCTTAATAGTATTGGCTTTTCCTATGGACTCAATGTGATCTTGGATCACTAAAATATAAAATGAAGAGTCTTGAGCTTTTGAGCTTGAGCCAATCCATTTGTCCTTAGCATTTTGAGGGTTCCACTTTCACATCCATGCCATGCCAATCATTGAGCTTTCCAAATAATTATCTTGGAATAGTATTAGCTCAATGAGCTATATGTTGTTATGAATTACCAAAACCACCTAGGGATAGTTGCACTTTCATGCGCCGATATGGAAACCTTTGCCTGATGCCTCGGGACTCCTCGACTGCGCTTGCCCCTTTAGCAGCAAATAGGAAACGAGGACACTGCGCGCTGGCGCCCGCCTGGTTCTAGTCGTCACGACTTGCGTCACAGGAACCTCGTGAGGTGCCCCTCGCCTTGATCTCTCCACCCCTCGCGAGCCAGCCTGGTGAGGCCGCTCCTGAGGAGGTCTTGCATCGTCTGCCTCGCGAGGTCTGGCCCCTCATGGGGGTCTTGAATGTTTGCTGGTGAAGATGGGTCGTACAGGGCCACTGGTGGAGCCATGCTGTGGGCCGCAGGCAGGCAAGTCTGGGGACCCCCATTCACAAAACACCGACAGTCACCTCAAGTATCCGCGGGTATGATTATACGATATGCATCACACAATCTCAGATTCATCTATTCAACCAACACAAAGAACTTCAAGGAGTGCCCCAAAGTTTCTATCGAAGAGTCAAGACGAAAACGTGTGCCAACCCCTATGTATAGATTCCCAAGGTCACGGAACCCGCAAGTTGATCGCCAAAACATACATCAAGTGAATCAATAGAATACCCCATTGTCACCACAGGTATCCCACGCAAGACATACATCAAGTGTTCTCAAATCCTTGAAGACTCAATCTGATAAGATAACTTCAAAGGGAAAACTCAATCCATTACAAGAAGGTAGAGGCGGAGAAACATCATAAGATCCAACTATAATAGCAAAGCTCGCGATACATCAAGATCGTGCCAAATCAAGAACACGAGAGAGAGAGAGATCACACATAGCTACTGGTATATACCCTCAGCCCCGAGGGTGAACTACTCCCTCCTCGTCATGGAGAGCGTCGGGATGATGAAGACAGCCACCGATGATGATTCCCCCCTTCGGTAGGGTGCCGGAACAGGGTCCCGATTTGTTTTTGGTGTCTACAGAGGCTTGCGGTGGCGAAACTCCGGATCTAGGTTATTTTCTGGAGGTTTGGGGATTTATAGGAGAGGTTGGCGTCAAGAACAAGTCAGGGGGGCCCCACAGAGAGTCCATGAGGCATAGGGGTACGCCCCAGGGGGGTGGGGGCGCCCTCCACCCTCGTGGGGCCCACGAGACTCTCCTTCTATAACTTTTCGTTCCAGTATTTTTTACATTTTCCAAAAAAATCTCCGTTGATTTTCAACACATTCTGAGAACTTTTATTTCTGCACAAAAACAACACTACGGTAGTTCTGCTGAAAACAACGTCAGTCCGGGTTAGTTCTAACCAAATCATACCAAAATCATGTAAAAATATTATAAACATGGCATGAATACATCGAAAATTATAGATACGTTGGAGACATATCAACATCCCCAAGCTTAATTCCTGCTCGTCCTCGAGTAGGTAAATGATAAAAACAGAATTTTTAATGTGGAATGCTACCGAACATATTTATCAGTGTAATCTCTCTTTATTGTGGAAAGAATATTCAGATCCATAAGAATGAAAACAAAAGTTTAATATTGACATAAAAACAGTAATACTTCAAGTATACGAACAAAGCAATCATGTCTTCTCAAAATAACATGGCCAAAGAAAGCTATCCCTACAAAATCATATAATCTGGCTATGCTCTATCTTCATCACACAAAATATTTAAATCATGCACAACCCCGATGACAAGCCAAGCAATTGTTTCATACTTTTGATGTTCTCAAACTTTTTCAACTTTCACGCAATACATGAGCGTGGGCCATGGACATGGCACTATAGGTGGAATAGAATGGTGGTTGTGGAGAAGACAAAAGGAGAAGATAGTCTCACATCAACTAGGCATATCAACGGGCTATGGAGATGCCCGTCAATAGATATCAATGTGAGTGAGTAGGGATTGCCATGCAACGGATGAACTAGAGCTATAAGTATATGAAAGCTCAAAAAGAATCTAAGTGGGTGTGCATCCAACTTGCTTGCTCATGAAGACCTAGGGCATTTGAGGAAGCCCATCATTGGAATATACAAGCCAAGTTCTATAATGAAAAATTCCCACTAGTATATGAAAGTGACAACATAGGAGACTCTCTATCATGAAGATCATGGTGCTACTTTCAAGCACAAGTGTGGAAAAAGGATAGTAGCATTGTCCCTTCTCTTTTTTTCTCTTTTTTTTGTTTGGCTTCTTTGGCCCTTTTTTTTATTTCCTCACACGGGACAATGCTCTAATAATGATAATCATCACACTTCTATTTATTTACACCTCAAGGATTACAACTTGATACTCAGAACAAAATATGACTCTATATGAATGCTTCCGGCGGTGTACCGGGATGTGCAATGAATCAAGAATGACATGTATGAAAAAATTATGAAAGGTGGCTTTACCACAAATACGATGTCAACTGCATGATCATGCAAAGCAATATGACAATGATGAAGTGTGTCATAATAAACGGAACGGCGGAAAGTTGCATGGCAATATATCTCGGAATGACTATGGAAATGCCATAATAGGTAGGTATGGTGGCTGTTTTGAGGAAGGTAATGGTGGGTTTTATGGTACCGGTGAAAGTTGCGCGGCACAAGAGAGGCTAGCAATGGTGGAAGGGTGAGAGTGCGTATAATCCATGGACTCAACATTAGTCATAAAGAACTCACATACTTATTACAAAAATCTATTAGTCATCGAAAAAAAGTACTACGCACATGCTCCTAGGGGGATAGATTGGTAGGAAAAGACCATCGCTCGTCCCCGACTGCCACTCATAAGGAAGACAATCAATAAATAAATCATGCTCCGACTTCATCACATAATGGTTCACCATACATGCATGCTACGGGAATCACAAAGTTTAACACAAGCATCTCTCAAATTCACAAGTACTCTACTAGCATGACACTAATATCACCATCCTCATATCTCAAAATAATCATAAGGAATCAAACTTCTCATAGTATTCAATGCACTTTATATGAAATTTTTTATTATATCCCCCTTGGATGCCTATCATATTAGGACTAATTTTATAACTCAAGCAAATTACCATGCTGTTCTAAAGACTCTCAAAAAAATATAAGTGAAGCATGAGAGTTCATCTATTTATTCAAAATAAAACCACCGTTGTGCTCTAAAAAGATATAAGTGAAGCACCAGAGCAAACGACAAACTACTCCAAAAGATATAAGTGAAGATCAATGAGTAGTAGAATAATTGTGCAACTATGTGAAGACTCTCTAACATTTAAGAATTTCAGATCTTGGTATTTTATTCAAACAGCAAGCAAAACAAAAGAAAATAAAATGATGCTCCAAGCAAAACACATATCATGTGGTGAATAAAAATATAGCTCCAAGTAAGGTTACCGATGAACGGAGACGAAAGAGGGGATGCCTTCTGGGGCATCCCCAAACTTAGGCTCTTGGTTGTCCTTGAATATTACCTTGGGGTGCCTTGGGCATCCCCAAGCTTAGGCTCTTGCCACTCCTTATTCCATATTCCATCGAATCTTTACCCAAAACTTGAAAACTTCACAACACAAAACTCAACGGAAAACTTGTAAGCTCCGTTAGTATAAGGACATAAAATCACCAATTTTAGTATTGTTGTGAACTCATTATTTATTTATATTGTGTAATATCTACTGTATTCCAACTTCTCTATGGTTCATACCCTCCGATACTACTCATAGATTCATCAAAATAAGCAAACAACACATAGAAAACAGAATCTGTCAAAAACAGAATAGTCTGTAGTAATCTGTAACTCTCGAATTCTTCTGTAACTCCAAAAATTCTGAAAAATTAGGACAACCTAAGAAATTGGTTTATTAACCTTGTGCAAAAATAATCAGTATTTTATCCTGCTTATGATAAAAATGAGAATTGTTTTCCTGAGCGTAAAAGTTTCTGTTTTTTAGCAAGATCAAATCAACTATCACCATAAACCATCCCAAAGGTCTTACTTGGCACTTTTTTGAAACAAAAGCTATAAAACATGATTACTACAGTAGCTTAATCATGTGAACACACAAAAACAGTAGGGGTAAATGTTGGGTTGCCTCCCAACAAGCGCTTTTCTTTAATGCCTTTTTAGCTAGGCATGATAATTTCAATGATGCTCACATAAAAGATAGCAATTGAAACATAATGGGAGCATCATGAATAATATGACTAGCATATATAAGTCTAACACACTTCCTATGCATAGGGATTTTGTGAGCAAATATTTTATGGGAGCAAGAATCAACTAGCATAGGAAGGTAAAGCAAGCAAAACTTCAAGATTTTCAACACATAGAGAGGAAATTTGATATTATTGCAACTCCTACAAGCATATATTCCTCCCTCATAATAATTTTCAGTAGCATCATGAATTAATTCAACAATATAATCATCAAATAAAGCATTCTCTTCATGATTCATAAGCATAGACATTTTACTACTCTCCACATAAGCAAAATTCTTCTCATTCATAGTAATGGGAGCAAACTCAACAAAATAACTATCATGTGAGGCATAATCCAATTGAAAATTGAAATCATGATGACAAGTTTCATGGTTATCATTATTCTTTATAGCATACATGTCATCACAATAATCATCATATATAGCAACTTTGTTCTCATAATCAATTGGAACCTCTTCCGAAATAGTGGATTCATCACTAAATAAAGTCATGACCTCTCTGAAACCACTTTCATCAACATAATCATCGTAAATAGGAGGCATGCTATCATCATAATAAATTTGCTCATCAAAACTTGGGGGACTAAAAATATCTTCTTCATCAAACATAGCATCCCCAAGCTTGTAGCTTTGCATATCATTAGCATCATGGATATTCAAAGAATTCATACTAACAACATTGCAATCATGCTCATCATTCAAATATTTAGTGCCAAACATTTTAATGCATTCTTCTTCTAACACTTGAGCACAATTTTCCTTTCCATCATTTTCACGAAAGATATTAAAAAGATGAAGCATATGAGGCAACCTCAATTCCATTTTTTTGTAGTTTTCTTTTATAGACTAAACTAGTGATAAAACAAGAAACTAAAAGATTTGATTGCAATATCTAAAGATATACCTTCAAGCACTAACCTCCCCGGCAATGGCGCCAGAAAAGAGCTTGATGACTATGACACAACCTTCTTCTTGTAGACGTTGTTGGGCCTCCAAGTGCAGAGGTTTGTAGGACAGTAGCAAATTTCCCTCAAGTGGATGGCCTAAGGTTTAAATCCGTGAGAGGCATAGGATGAAGATGGTCTCTCTCAAACAACCCTGCAACCAAATAGCAAAGAGTCTCTTGTGTCCCCAACACACCCAATACAATGTTAAATTGTATAGGTGCACTAGTTCGGCGAAGAGATGGTGATACAAGTGCAATATGGATGGTAGATATAGGTTTTTGTAATCTGAAAATATAAAAACAGCAAGGTAACTAATGATAAAAGTGAGCACAAACGGTATTGCAATGCTTCGAAACAAGGCCTGGGGTTCATACTTTCACAAGTGCAAGTTTTCTCAACAAGGATAACATAATTAGATCATATAATTATCCCTTGACATGCAACAAAGAGTCACTCCAAAGTCACTAATAGCGGAGAACAAATGAAGAGATTATTGTAGGGTACGAAACCACCTCAAAGTTATTCTTTCCGATCAATCCATTGGGCTATTCCTACAAGTGTCACAAACAGCCCTAGAGTTCGTAGTAAAATAACACCTTAAGACACAAATCAACCAAAACCCTAATGTCACCTAGATACTCCAATGTCACCTCAAGTATCCGCGGGTATGATTATACGATGTGCATCACACAATCTTAGATTCATCTATTCAACCAACACAAAGAACTTCAAGGAGTGCCCCAAAGTTTCTACCGGAGAGTTAAGAAAAAATGTGTGCCAACCCCTATGCATAGATTCCCAAGGTCACGGAACCCGCAAGTTGATCACCAAAACATACATCAAGTGAATCAATAGAATACCCCATTGTCACCACAGGTATCCCACGCAAGATATACATCAAGTGTTCTCAAATCCTTAAAGACTCAATCCGATAAGATAACTTCAAAGGGAAAACTGAATCCATTACAAGAAGGTAGAGGGGGAGAAACATCATAAGACCCAACTATAATAGCAAAGCTCGCGATACATCAAGATCGTGCCAAATCAAGAACACGAGAGAGAGAGAGAGATCAAACACATAGCTACTGGTACATACCCTCAGCCCCGAGGGTGAACTACTCCCTCCTCGTCATGGAGAGCGCCAAGATGATGAAGATGGCCACTGGTGATGATTCCTCCCTCCGGCAGGGTGCCGAAACAGGGTCCCGATTTGTTTTTGGTGGCTACAGAGGCTTGCGGCGGTGGAACTCCCGATCTAGATTATTTTCTGGAGGTTTGGGGATTTATAGGAGAGGTTGGCGTCGAGAACAAGTTAGGGGGCCCCACGGAGAGTCCATGAGGCCCGGGGGGTGGGGGCGCCCTCCACCCTCGTGGGGCCCACGGGACTCCCCTCCGAGAACTTTTCGTTCTGGTATTTTTTATATTTTCCAAAAAAATCTCCGTTGATTTTCAGCGCATTCCGAGAACTTTTATTTCTGCACAAAAACAACACCACGGTAGTTCGGCTGAAAACAGCGTCAGTCCGGGTTAGTTCTAACCAAATCATACCAAAATCATGTAAGAATATTATAAACATGGCATGGATACATAAAAAATTCTAGATACATTGTCAGGCACTATCTCCAGTTCATCAATATAATGTAGGCATCTATTCCGTAAATAGTCATACGTGCTGAAAGAACTTGCATGACACCTTTTGTCCTACCCTCCTGTGGCAGCGTGGTCCTATTGGAAACTAAGGGATATTAAGGCCTCCTTTTAATAGAGAACCGGAACAAAGCATTAACACATGGTGAATACATGAACTCCTCAAACTACGGTCATCACCGGGAGTGGTCCCGACTATTGTCACTCCGGGGTTGCCGGATCATAACACGTAGTAGGTGACTATAACTTGCAAGATCGAATCTAGAACATGGATATAATGGTGATAACATAAACGGTTCAGATCTGAAATCATGGCATCCGGGCCCAAAGTGACAAGCATTAAGCATGGCAAAGTCATAGCAACATCAATCTTAGAACATAGTGGATACTAGGTATCAGGCCCTAACAAAACTAACTCGATTACATGGTGAATCTCATCCAACTCCTCACCGACCTGCGAGCCTATGGAGGAATTACTCACTCCCGGTGGGGAGCATCATGGAATTAGCGATGGAGAAGGGTTGGTGATGACGAAGAACGAAGATCCCCCTCTCCGGAGCCCCAAACGGACTCCAGATTTGGCTTCCCGATGAAGAACAGGAGGTGACGGCGGCTCCGTCTCATGGATTGCGATAATTCTTTCTCCCTGATTTTTTTTCTAAAAAAATAGGATTTTATAGCGTCGGTTTTAGGGTCTGCGGGGCCAGCAGGTGGGGACAACCCACCTGGGCGTGCCAGGCCCACCCAGGTGCCCCCCTCTGGCGGATCTTGACTCCAGAAATTCTTGTTTATTGTATAAAAAATCCTCGCAATGTTTCGTTCCGTTCCGAGAACTTTCATTTCTGCACAAAAACAACACCATGGTAGTTCTGCTGAAAACAACGTTAGTCCGGGGTTAGTTTCATTCAAATCATGCAAATTAGAGTCCAAAACAAGAGGAAAAGCATTAGGAAAAGTAGATATGTTGGAGATGTATCACCATCCGTTTCCAACCTTTGTTTCAGATCTGTGCCAATCCGAGGCTATCAGTGGTCGTGGCCCTAGCGGATTTGGTAACATAGGTTTCCATCGTTCCTCCGGGCCTGTCGAGCTTCTTCTCTAGGAAGATCTTGTCGCATGTATTGTTGTCCACACTCCTTCCCTTGAGGAGGATTCGACTAGATGGTGCTAGAGACCAACGACCAGTTCTCATCCTGATCACTCTACCATGCGATCTTGTTTGTACCAGGACCAGATGAGCTATCCCTCCTCTGGGACATTAAATTGCCTCTGAAGATTAGGATCTTCCTTTGGCAACTGGTTCGAGGGCGACTTCCGTCTGGGACAAAGTTTTGCACAAACACAATGGCCCATCCGACGGGTTGTGTCCCTTGCGCCTCACCCCGGAGGACTCGAATCATATATTCTTTACATTCCCTCCTGCTAGGTTCCTCTGGTCTTGTCTACATGAGACTGTAGGTGGGAGTTGGACTCACAACAATCTCCCGGACATGTACGCAGAAGCTCGTAGTTTTCTGTCGGTTGCGCGCCCGGCCGTTTGGATAGCAATCGGGACGCTCTAGAACGCTCGCAATAAGTTGGTGATTGAGCGCATAATCCCTTCTCGTGTGACTGATGCTCTTTTCCAATGTCTGGCTTTCTACAGCTTTGGAGGCCGCTTAGCAAGCGGCGCGACCACGACGCCATCGACTCGACCATCGTCGGCTTACGCTCGACCGCCGCCAGACTCTCTCCGCCATGTGCGCCTCCACCCCCACCTCCTCCTCCGACGCCGGACTAGTCTTTTGGTTTTTCCTTTCGCTTTTGGGTATTGTATGGTTGTTCCCCAGAAAGACCTATGTTTTTATGATGTTGGATCTCGTGATTGTGACTGTACACTTTGGCCAGTTCTTTATAATATAAAGCACGGGGGGAGGGGCTTTTTCGTCAGTAGAAGATAGGCAACTACGTGCATGTGACGTCAATCTTCTCCTATGTTTTTATTTTACATATGTATAATACAGCCACACTTGATTTTTTAACTGGAAAGAAAAACGACTAATGAAGGTCTGTATTTTACAGGGGTATGGTGCCAGTAAACGCCAATCCAGTCAGGGCCTAAGTAGAGTAAGGGCATTTCTAACCGATCCCCTATAATCGGTTAGTGGATTATATTTAGCTTTTTACTCCACTAATCGCTACCCGATTCCCAATCCGGCCTAACGGAGTAAAAATTTACCCCTTTCCTTAGTATTTTCCCTATTTTTACTTCCTCTTTGCTTCGTCAAGTAAAACGATGCGACTCTCCTCTGCTGCCTCTCCCTCCCCTCCCGCGCGGCATCTTCGCCCCCGTCGCCCCTCCTACCCCTCCCTCTCCCCGCCGGCACCGGCCAGCCGTCGGGGAAGATTTGTAGGACTCCGCCGATGTCCTCCTCCACCTCCTCGTCCCGCCACCGCCAAAACTTGAGGGGATCTGCGTCTGTTGTCGCCGCCGCCGAATTTGGCGTTTCCGGCCACTGGCAGCCGCGCCTTGCCATGGATTTGTTTGGAAGCGGCCCACACAACCCCGACAAAGCCTCCTCGCCGCATGCAGGTACCGGCTCTTCCTCTAGCCACTCTAATCGCTCCCGCCGTCGGTTCTCCCGGGCTCGGCGCTCGCGTAGTGGCTCGCCGGCTTGCAGCTGCTGGTCATACAATGCGACGACTGCACACGGCAAGTGGTGCACTGAGTTTCTACCATACCGAAACATCCCGGATGGGTGTTCTTCAAATGCACAATCGATGGGGTATGTGCTTGTTTTGATTCAGACTTTCACCGGATTCGGTTTAATTTCGGTAGCTCATTGATGCCCATCTATGTGTGTAGGATGATGGATGCTCGTTTTGGTATTGGGAAGAAGAATACATCGATCTATTGGTAGCACGAAAATTAGTGTCCGTGCACTCGTTGCTAGAATTGAGGCTAAACATGAGACTAGATGTGAGATTAGAGAAAAAATTAGAGGGGAAGCAATGTCTACTTCTTTAGAATCAAAAAAGAAGAATGGAGTATGCAAGATCAAGAATCCGCATATCAATGTATGCCTTTGTTTTTCCCACACCTTATGTGGTGCTCCTCTCATTTTCTCATGTACACCTCTGTTATTTCTCTCCTACCTATCAATGAATAATATGCAAGCTTTGCATATTCGCGAAAAAAATCGAGAATCCGCAGATCAATAATGAAGGCATCGAAAAAATATTAACCTGACTAGTGAGAGCAGTTATGGAAGTTGGATATCTTCTAAAATATCTAATTATGATTTTTGTTTTCTTTAATCTTACTCTTCTAGCAAAGAATTGAGGAATTATTATGTAATTCAATGTCGTTAAATGAAATAAAGAAGTAAGAAATGTGTTTCGATGGCCAAAATTAAAATGCAAATGATTTTTTTTACTCCGCTAGGTTTAGAGGACCAACTAGGTCCGGCCATAACTTGATGGAGTATTTACTATCAATACTCCACTAAGACTAGTCCCAGTGGGAAGTAACTTAGACTAGTAACATTACATTTTACTAGGCTATGTTACTACCTCCACAGTGAGTAGTAACATATGTGTGTTGTTATGTTATGGTTGACTCATATTGTCTTGTTATGTGTGATGTTACAGTAACTAGCTAAGTTACCACCATCACCTCTCTCATCATTAAATATGTGTCACATAAACAAAATTATCTTGAAAAGTGTGATGTTACTTCCACTGTGGCCAGCCTAAGCCTTTTACTCCGTTAATGTTTAAGGATCGGTTAGAGTTGGCCCAAGTATACAACAACATAATAGCCCTGTAATTAAGCAGACGCTAATCCCGTCGATCTTCTCCTAGCTAGTACTTACAAAGACGTTAATTAAAGTAATTCATCAGTTGACTGATGCAGATAATGTATACGTGTGTAGAATTATTATTCATTCGATGGTGACGGCGCACTCGGTGCCCTGCACGACGACGGCCCTGAGCTGCGACGGCGCCGCGACGGCGACGCACTCGGCGGCGAGGGCACGCTCGCCGGACACCCAGGCCGCCACCTTCCACCGGAGCCGCCCCTCTATGCGCAGCCTCAGCAACGCCGGTGACCGTCCATCGGCTGCTTCCTCCGCGGTCGCCTCCGCCGCCGAGGAGAGGGAGGCGGAGAGCACGGCGTCGCCCTGGGCCTGCTGGAACGGCGGGAGGGGCCCGGCGGTGGCGAGCTGGAAGCCCGCGTAGGAGGCGCGCGCCCGGAGGCCGTCGTAGAGCGCGGCGGCTCGCGCGTTGGGGTTGTGCGCCATGAGGGCCGCGTCGAGGCGCACGAGGCCGCCTCCGGTGCTTGCGTTGGAGGAGGTTGCGGTGGCGGCCAGCAGCGTGAAGCGCGGAGCTGAGGGGCGGAGGTTGAGCCAGAGGATGATACACAGTGCCAGCAGCGACGCCGCGCCCGACGCCGCCGCGATCAGCAGCCGTCGCTGGCGCCAGCCACCGGAGTGGTGGTGGTGGTGGTGGTGGTGGTGGTGGCGGCGCTTGGTGGCGCAGTCCCGCGGGGAGTGCTCGGGGTCATCGGTGATGAGGGACATGGAGAGATCAGAGATGGAGTGCCCAGCAAGCTGACTAGCCGAGCTGACCAGCAAGCTAGCTAGTAGCGCAAGAGAACAGAGCACAAGAGTGGGGAGGGTCTGTCCGAGGGCCTGAGATTTAAGGTGTGTGAGTGGGGTAGTACAATCAGTGAAGTCTCAATCATCATATTAGGTTTTAATGTTTTTCTCTGGTTAGTTGTAGTAGTTGATATACTACTCCCTCCGTTTCGAATTACTTGTCGCAAGTATGGATGTATCTACATGTATTTTAGTTTTATATACGTCCATTTCTACGACGAGTAATTTGAAACGGAGGTGGTACTAGTAAAGACATCTTTTCAGTTACATGCTGGTTATTATGATGAAGTATGGTGTATGCATGGTTTCTTGCTTTGCTTGGTGCTTCGTCAACCATCATGCTTTTCTCTCCTCTATTTTCCTTTTATCAAGACACAAGAGAAGAAAGGCACCAACCCTCTGCCTGCCTGCCTGCCTGCCCTGATGGAGATTGTGGAAGATGGCTGGCTAGGCTACATGAACCACATCACATCACAAGATGCTAAAGCCGCAATGGAAGATGCGTGTGTATATGCACGGTTGGTGAACTAGCCAGCAGCTAAGATCACACAAGCACTCCTTCGCTTCAAGCTAGATTGCAATCATCATATTCCCTCCGTTCTTAAATATAAGTCATTTTAAAGATTTTAATAAAGATTATATACGAATATATATATAGATATATTTTAAAGTGTAGATTCACTTATTTTGCTTCATATATAGTTTACATTGAAATCTCTAAAATGACTTATATTTAGGAATGAAGGGAGCACAAGCTAGGATTGAAAGGAGGAACCAAGGAAAGCAGCCTTTCTATTTCATCCCGCTTTTTCACAAAGTAGGGAGCTAAGCTAAGCTAGCTATGTGTGTGATGGATCGAGTAGGAGGTGGGGGTGGAGATTCTTGTTGTTTGGGTGTGAAGCGTGAGTGAATTGCTATCAGCGGGTAAAGGTAACCCACATACCAAAGTGGATTCTGGAACATTCAAATCCACTACCTCACTCATCCTCCAGCAACCCCATATTGCTCCTCGCAGTAATCAATCGCCATAGGAACTTTGATACATAGTTTATTCTAACAACCTGGAGTACCAAATCGACATGCACATGTTAAAATTGTCGAATATTTACCTCAAGAAACAAAAATTGTCGAATATTTTGTACAAGAGGCTATGGTTGAACTTAAAGTTGGACATGTAGACAGATAAGTTGTGTTTGAATAGGACGTATGTAACCCATGCCTCCTATATAATGTGTGGGTAGACGAGAGTGGATGTTCTGGACGCAGCGGCATCTGAACGCTGCAATCCAACCACACACTTTTATCACGGTGATCTACGCATATGCATTGTTGGTCCAGTATTTAGTCAAGATACAATAGAAAATACAGGGCCAGGGCGTACGGGATGCCTGTCTTGGCAGACGAGGATGGTCCATAAAAGATATAAAGGTGAGTGATGGTGCACAAAAAGGCGTCTCTCTCTCTGCCACACTACAAGGGTGGCGTGTATCTTATGTGCATGCGGCGTGCCTGCACATCCGCCCACACACACCAGTTCTGACTTGAGACACAGATACAATGTCCCGAATGGAGCTTGTTCCGGCGAATGGAGTGGAGGCGGCAGCCGCCATGGCTGACGCGTGAGTGAATCCCTGCTTCGTCTCCTCCCAGCCTGCTCTCGTTCTTTTTTCATGGTGTTCGGATGTCAGATTGGTTCCCTGCTGGTCGCTGCTAAGGGAGCTGGATTGCTTACCGGCAGAGCTGGGAATCTACCCCTCGTCCCCGAGCACGAAGTGATTCAAGTTGTTTGAGCGGCGGCGGTCCTTCTCCGGGCGATGCCGTGTTCAGGAAATGGCCGGATCCAGTCCCCGGCGTTCATGCACCCACCTGCACGGTCTCCGAGAATGCGTACTGGTCTCCTACACCCAAAAGTTGCATGGTCCGTGATCCTGCGCGTTCGAGCCAAAAGTCGCATGATATAGTGCCTTATGTCAGAACGTACTGTCAGCTTTCAGCTTAATATACGTTGCAAACGGAATTCCAATGCCCCACTATACTCTAACTAGCACTATCCTGGTGTGAATCGCGAAGGGCCGTGCGCCGTGGATGCCGCGCGTTCAGATGTCGCTGCGTGCAGCGCTGCACTTCTCGTGGGTAGACACATAACATAACATGCGCAACATAATAGTACATGTACACAAGGGAGCCGGCGGCATTTGGCGGGGCTCGAACAAACGGTGTGCAATATTGTAGCGATATCAACGGGAAGGAGTGTCCGCAGTCATTCCTGGGACGTAGTCGATGTGTGGTGAACCTCATTAACGAGTCTCGGTGTTGTGCCTCTTGTGTGATTGTTTGTCCTTAAATAATCAACTACGCCCCTCAGATTTTTAACAAGTAGTATCATTAGCGAGTTTTGATGTTTGGTGGTCGCGATGTGTTTACCTAGAGGAGAAAAGCTTGATATGGATCTGTGTTTGTTTGTAGAGAAGATGTCGCCGTGAGGCAGCATGTGTGGCTGACGGGACAATATGAAAGTCAGTGAATACGGGAATCAATCAAGAGAGCACAACAAGAAGAAGACGGCAATGGTGTATTCTGGTCGAGTCACCTAGAGTTATTCATACTCAGAGAACCTAGTTTCAACATTTCAGAACTACGGAGCCAATCTCAGTTGAAACATTCTTTGTTTGCTTCAGCTCTTCCGAGTATGAGATTTTTCGTTAGCACTTTTCATCCCTCTCGTTTGCTTCTTTGTGAGTCACAGTATAAATTTGGTACCTTTTTTTTCACTGGAACTTTCGAGCTATGACTCAGTCTTTCTTTGTGGATCCTTTTTTATAAATGATATGTCTATTTCGGTACTACCAAGAAATTGGTTTACCCGGTACTTCTGAGCCGTTCTATTTTCATATGAAAACAACTACATTTTTTCATTCGGAACCACCATTTATCTTTCTATCAATACTTCCGAGTATTGTATTATGTCTAGTTCCTAAATTTAGCTTGTCCGTTTAAATTTATTTGATCTGTCTCGGTAGTTCCATAATTTTCTTCCGGTACTTCTAAGTTAGTTACTTTTTCAAGTAATAGTTAGATTTTGGATCCTCTATAATATCTTCACATACCCTTTCGTGGCTACATCCATCATATCGATTTCACACATCCATTCGACCCCAAGTCACACACTTCCCTTCGCTCCACTCCATTCCATCCATCTACCACATAGAGTAAGATAGATCCATTCAAGGATAGAAGAAGAGAAGTGTTCCCATGTCACTTCTTTGATTCTATGAAGGGTGTGAAACAAACCCGTTCATCTACTCGCGATTGCAGAATGACTTTGGCAATCTTCTCACCGTCTTCGGACTCTACCGCCCATGAAAGGAAGTCGGTGACTCCTGACGACAGCAAGTACCCCAGCTCAAAGAGGTGCTGGAGATGCGTTTCAATGGCGGTGGAAGCCATACACTTCCCCTTCATGTCAGAGACAACCTTCAACTTCCATTTGCCGCCGGCGACGCCCTTGTCGTGGATAACCTTCTTGCCCATGTCACCGCCCTTGGCTGGATGTATCTTGGTCAATTTCAAGGCCATTGGATGACGGTGGAGGAGAGTGCACGTGAAGGAGAGCATGGAGCAAGGAGAGCGAGAAGGTTTGGGCAAAGTAGGAAATGAAGGCTGAGCTCTCGGGGTTGAGAGATGGAGAAGGAGGAGAGAAGCAAATGCTCAAGCTTCGTGACCTTGCTTGGTAGTTTTCCCCTTATAAACCCCTATGAATTGAAAAACAACAACAATAACACCGTGCCGCACGACATCATAAACTACCTCATATCTCACTAACGCACACATAATGCACACAAGGGTCAAGGTGTGCCATCCAGTCACGTCATCATGGTTGACAAGGCATGGCCTTAGTGGGCCCCGCACCCCTTCGCGCATGTCACGTGACCGACGATCAACACGATCGAGATGATCTGGCTCGACCAGCTAGACCGAAGACTAGTATGTCTATTCCAAAGGGCCCGGGCTCAAAACTTTGAAAGATTTCGCATGTACTTCGCGGGAAGCCAGTTTCTCGGGAGAACTTTCCTCTGGAGTTCGGCGTCTATACCAACAATTCAGGATTGGATACGACCGCCACCCATATCGGTAGGTAGGATTCCAAGAGCATACCGACTAAAGAAATTGGCCATAATACACAACCCATTCTCTCAACCGGATTGATGATGTAGATTCACTCTGAGGGAACCTTGGGAATTGTTTATGATCTTGGCAAGCTTGTAGAAGTCCATGCCTCATATCAACTTTGCCCAAGATGTGGCCAAGTTCGAAGACCGATTCAAGGGCTAGTCATGGTGTTACGACCCAGGGGTGCCCCATCTTACCATAAGCCAGCCCAAGTAGGCCAGCCTGGGGCCTCATAGGTCGGTTGTGACCTAGGCTAAAGAACTCGGCCCATGGGCCCTACAACAAGATGGACCCGGAGGATTTGGAGTACAAGACAAGGTGGCCGACGTCCTGGAGGATTCCTCCAGCCAACTAGGATCATGTAACCCTATACCTCAAACCCATATAAGTCGGGGCTATAGGTTAGTCAACAAGAGACATAACCTAGAGTTGCTACTCAATCCCTTGATAATTTAACTCCTATACACAAGCAAAGTAGGGTTTTATCTCCTCCGCGAGGGCCTGAACCCGGGTAAATCCTTCCATGTTTCCCATGCGATCTAATCGCCTGGCCTA
Organism: Triticum urartu; assembly: GCF_003073215.2. Classification (NCBI taxonomy): domain Eukaryota; kingdom Viridiplantae; phylum Streptophyta; class Magnoliopsida; order Poales; family Poaceae; genus Triticum; species Triticum urartu. The sequence continues at coordinate 280,065,602 of NC_053026.1, forward strand.
AGGGCATCACCAGCCGTTGGCCCCCCAAGGACGCATAAAAATCGAGCCGGCGATACAATCGGCGCTGGGGGCGGTTTTGCGCCCAGTCGTCGCCCCCAGCTCGCCCCCAGGTGCCGAAATTGGCCCACTTTGCAGCCCAATTTCGACGAATAAACGGCCCATATGGGCGAGAATAGGCACATATTCGGCGTGGTTTCGCCGTGTCTCAGCGTTCAATTATCAACACAATTATTTCTTATCACATATTTCATCACAGAAAAATCAAATACTTCAACAAAATAGTACAACAACAAATAGTTCAATACAAATTATATAGTTCAACAAATAAAAACTCGTATTTCATCACACGGCGTCCCCCTTGAGCCTTCATAGGTGCTCAATCAGATCTTTCTGCAGTTGATGATGCACCTGTGGGTCTCAGATCTCCTGACGCATACTGAGATAGGCAGTCCAAGTTGTCGGTAGCTGGTGATCAACTTCGGCTAGAGGACCCTACCTGTAGTATGGTTCAGTGTCAAACACCGGGTCTTCTTGCTCGCTCTCGATGATCATGTTGTGCAAGATGACACAGCAAGTCATGATCTCCCACATTTGATCTTTCGACCAGGTCTGAGCGGGGTACCGAACAACAGCGAATCGAGATTGGAGCACACCAAATGCCCGCTCGACATCCTTCCGGCAAGCCTCCTGAACTTTCGCAAATCGGGCGTTCTTGCCTCCTGGCACAGGGTTTGAGATCGTCTTCACAAATGTCGACCATCTCGGATAGATGCCATCTGCTAGGTAGTACCCCTTATTGTATTGGTGCCCATTGATCTCGAAGTTCACCGGAGGAGAATGACCCTCAACGAGCTTGGCAAAAACAGGAGAGCACTGCAGCACGTTGATGTCATTGTGAGTTCCTGGCATACCAAAGAAGGAGTGCCAAATCCAGAGGTCCTGTGTGGCTACCGCCTCAAGCACCACACTGCAACCGCCTTTGGCGCCTTCGTACATCCCCTGCCAACCAAATGGGCAATTCTTTCATTTCCAATGCATGCAGTCGATGCTTCCAAGCATCCCAGGAAATCCTCTTGCTGCATTCTGGACTAGGATCCGAGCAGTGTCTTCCGCATTGGGTGTTCTCAAGTATTGTGGCCCAAACACTGCCAGCACTGCCCGACAGAACTTGTAGAAACACTCTATGCTGGTGGACTCGACCATGCACCCATAGTCGTCGAGTGAATCACTGGGAGCTCCATATGCAAGCATCCTCATCGCTGTCGTGCACTTCTGGATGGAGGTGAATCCAAGAGCGCCAGTGCAATCCATCTTGCACTTGAAGTAGTTGTCGAACTCTCGGATGGAATTCACAATCCTGAGGAAGAGCTTTCGGCCCATCCGATAACGGCGCCGAAATGTTCTCTCGCCATGAAGTGGAGCATCGGCGAAGTAGTTGGAGTAGAGCATGCAGTAGCCTTGGAGACGATGCCGGTTCTTTGCTTTCACCCGCCCCGGCGCCGAGCCACCTCGCCGCGGCTTTTCATTGCTCGCCAGCAGCTGGGCGAGGGCGGCGAGCACCATCAGATGCTCTTCTTCCTGGACGTCGGCCGCAGCTTCCTCCTCCAGCAGCGCGGCGAGCTCTTCCTCGTCATCCGAGTCCATCGCCGAGACAGGCAAAATGCCGAACCCCTTGCGCTCGGTGGGCGTGCACCCGCCGTTAAACCGCGCCTCCGCGGCCGGAAACGGCGACCGGAAACGCCCAGCTGCTGTGGGAGGGGCTGCCGCGGCGAAGCGCTGCTATTTTCCGGCGGGGAATGGCTATCTAGCGGAGTAGGGCGGCGGCCGTCGATGGGATATAGCTAGTGGTGGCCGAGGGCGCGGGGGGTGCGAGGCGAGTCGGGGGAAGAAAACCTTGACTTTTTCCCCGTCGGTGTGGGTCAGGCGTGCTTTTCCCTAGCGCCGGAGCCCCCAACTGCTCCCCAGCGCGCCGAGTTCGGCCTGTGACCGCCGGGCGGGAAAAAGGTCCGAGCCGGCGATTTTCGGCGTCCTGGGGGTGCGACTGTGCCGTTTTTTCGGCGCCGGCGCCGAAAAAGTGGCCTGGGGGGCCTATTAGAAACGCGGCTGGAGATGCCCTAAGGTACCCTATCGAACAATTTGCCGGAAAAATACTCCGATAACAACCCAGAAACCAACAGAATCAATCCAGCGGGGTTAGCTGGATAGAACCATCTCATGTGTGATCGTTCAGCACAACGTCTAGCTAATGATTTTAGCTACCGATGTCTCAGTGAGGGTAGGCATGCAAAAACTCTACGCTGGATAGCTACCTGACTAAACATCCGCCTCCAATTTTGAGCTTATGATGTTTCAGATAAAGTAGCCAAACATTTCGGCGACTTTCCGGACAGTTCGACTTGCACATGAAATGTTTATTTTCACTATTTCTTTTCGCACCAAAGTATAAGGTTTGGTTAGGCTTATTTTGATTTGGACTTTTTTGGGTATGAATGGAATGGAATGATTATTTTGAGCTAAGCAAATATTTCGCGAAACCCTTTGATCCTCTCTTAGTAGTGAGGATCCCTATAACTCAAGAATAAAGTGAAAAGCTTGGCTTCTCGTCGTTGTTGCACATTTCTTGAGTCATAATCATTTTGGGGGTCTATGATCCACACACGAATTACCATAGGGACTAAAACATGTGTATTAACTTAGCAAACATCATTAGTCTCCTATAAATATATTGTCATCAATATCAAAATATGATTAAGGGCGTGAGTGCACTTTAAATTGTGCCAACTATCTGCACCATGGAAAAAAATTACAGCGTCCATCTATGCTTGCACTTGCAACTCAATCTCTTTATTTTCATGCAAGTTATCTCATTTTTGGTGCTATACTTGTCATGCTTGCTTGAATTGAAATATGATCAACTAGCCTCCCTTGCTCTAAAATTGTGAAACCTAAAACTAGGTAGATTTTTTGTGATAGGTCTATCGACCGTCCCTGTAAACCATATCCATGATCTCCCACACTTGTGCAAGTAGTTTATTTCCACCGCTTTGCTCTTTGTACACTTGCATGTGTTGAAAGTCTTAGGGAACGGCTAGTTAAACTTAAAATTACCAAGAACTTAAAGTTGGGAAAAAGTTCCTCAAGGTTGTGGTTGTAGTCTATTCACCCTCATCCCTTCTAGACATACTAAATGATCCTACAACCAGGCCTTGTATAATCTCGTGATTCTTCACAACTTGAAGGCTCTCAAGAGACTCATAACCATCTAGGAGGTGCACACTTCAAGAGTACGAGCAAAGTAAATTCATTTTGATATTTCCTTAAAAGATCTTAATCAACTCTCTCATGAAACCATGGGATCTCTCTCACACAAATATAGGTTTGACACAAAGAGAGATGGAGCGCAAAGAAGATGTTCAAGCAAAGGAGGAGCTTGTCCATCAAACTCTCAAAGTTCTACTCCCAAATATATTCACTAAGGCTCTCAAGGTTTGTTCCAAAATATGGAGTGTGGGGGTCTATTCATAGAGAAAGCAAAAATCAAACAGTCGCACAGGAAAATGAAACTAGCCCGTAAGTCTCAATAGTTTTCCACAGTATTGTCAGACAAATTCAAATGTGAATGGTATGGCGGGAAGACAAACATTCCCCGAAGTGTGTGGTACTTGGACGTACTGGGTTTTATAGTAAGCATATCAAAGATCCGAATACATAGAGGTACTAGAAACAAAAAGGTCAAAAATACCAGGCACAAGGGAGCTTGTTCCTGTGATACCAGGCACAACAAAAAGGTCAAAGATACCAGGCATAAAGATTCTCGGAGGTTCTGGGGGTCAACAAAGCAAGCCCCGAAATGAAATCAGTGCATAAACAGCTAAGTCTCGACTCGAGGATAACATATAGAATGTGCTTAGGAGTACTAGACTTATATTGAGAACGAGGGCCGTAGCAAACCGAGAAGTGCTCGGAAATATCAAAAATGTTAGCCTCGGAGGTACCGAAGCTAACAAAAATGATCTTGGCTGAACCAAAGCTTGGTGGCATCGGAGAAAAATCTCGTTCCGAAGCAAACATAGAGAAGTAGGTTCACTGAAGACCATCACTCATTCCAGTCAGTAGTACCAGGTAGGAATAGTTGGGGATTTAGTGGAGTGCAAGATTTAGTGGAAGGAGTGGAATAGTGGAAATTAGGAAATTCTCAAAAGTATCAGGAGTGCTGGATTTAGTGGAAGGGGTGGGCTAGTTGGGGATTTGATTTTGGATACTGAGATAGTGTTCATTCATAATTAATTTGCAACTAAACACTAAACACTCTTATATTTCTTTACAGAGGGAGTATAAAGTTAATATTCCGTTCTTCAGATTCAGGCTCAGTCGTTTTTTGTTTTGTTTTGGGTCAAAATTTGGGGTTTCATCACAGAAGCAAAAAATAGTCCATAATAAAATCTGAAAAAATAAATGAAAACTCTTATCGTCCCGTCGCAATAGGCCAAGCCGTCCATCCCAACAAATCCCTGCCTCGTTATCTTCCACTCTCTCGTCCCTTAGATCGGTTTTCTTTGGGAAACCGGATAAGACCAAACGAAAAATCTGTTTGTTTGGGCTCGGTCATTGGTTTGGACAGAGACAGAGTTCTGTTCTCTCATTGGCAAACACGGATTTCCCAAAAACCCAAAGTACAATCACTGAAGCACACACATACGCACGTTTACATGCACAGGACTACATGCAAATTCTTCCTCTTTTATTCTGCCACCCTTGTTTTATTGCAATCCGATGCCTACGAAGGCTCTATACTACTATTACAAGAACATGATCCGGGGGGCCACGAAGCACTGTCATGTTACACACCCAATAGAGATTCCCTGGCATGTTCGTTTCTTGCACATTTGTCAGATCTCACTGAAGGAACTGATAGTCCGGAAGCCATGATTCGCAGGAAGCGGTGCGTTCCCCGGGCGAATGGAGATTATTACCTCGAAACCTGAAGATATACAATAAAAATCAAAGTTTACTCCTAATAGATAAGATATTTCAACATATACAATAAAATCGATGTTTACTCCTTAATGAATACTCCTTCCGTTCACTATTATAAGACGTTTTTGGATATTTCAATTTGGACTACATACGGATTGAAACGAGTGAACAAACACACTAAGTGCGCCTATATACATCTGATTTAGAAAAAAGTTATAACATCTTATAATAGTGAACGGAGGAAGTGCTATCTTAGCCAGTGAGTGCGCACACACGCCAGGAAAGTGTGAACACTCCAGAAGACAAAACTATGATTTGTCCACAAATATCCTAGTATTGCGGAGTGGAACTAGCCTAGACATACCTGCACTCTTTGCGGCAACGGCTTCTTGCAACACATCTGTGATGAATAAGATTTGAGACGGATTGTCCACCCCAAGTGATTGCGAGATCTCAAAATAACTCCTTGCTTCTCTTTTGTTTCTGTGTACGAGTGAGAGAGAATCGTAATTCCATATTCACTTTTGAAAGGACAAATAGAACAAGAAATCGAAAGCTTACCCGGTTGTGGTGTCGAAAAAACCACACAGAAATTGCCGCAGATCACCATAAGATGTATGTCCAAATAGTAGCCTCTGTGCCTCTCTACTGCCACTTGAGTATATGTAAACCTGTTGGAAAGCATATATAATCTTTTATCAAGTGATTGGACACTTACACAGGAATACATACACAAGACAAAATATACTTGAAACTACAATCCTAGCTCTATTTTAGCTAACATTCACATTCTAAGATCACGTCACATGACTAAACTAACATATAGTTATTACTACATGTATCACTATTTCATCTTCACTCCTTTTTACTTTATTCTCTTTTAAGTATAACAGAGCTCGGTACATCTACCATGTTCAACTAATACAAATATAGATTCTTCTGTTCTATTAGAAAACCATTTCCCTGTGCTTCTCCATGCTTCACTACATTTAGGTGGACTTTTGACAACCTAACAGCTGAAAAAAAAATGATTTCTCAGTATGGTGAAGGACTGAGGATTCCGTAGCATCATTCTGCTTTATTCAAACTGATATTGCTTACATGCATCAGTCCTTCTGCGCATGAAAGTACAACAGACGAACCGTGGAGCAAATGTTTGATGACCATCTCAATGGTTGGGCACGTTGCGAAAGTACACTATTTTTCTGTGAATGATTTACAGAGTTCTGGCATGGCCATTGTTCTTGATACTTTAGCTCAGGAGTCAACTTTCTGACCTAAATCACTCAGTTATGAAGTATGAAAAATAAACACATCCGATGACAATCCAGTTTTATGCCTCAAAAGCCTAGTTCACATTTCAGAAGAGTTTGACCAAATGGATACATACCTTCATACCCTGAGATTGCCAGTTCTTCAGTGCCTCGGGAACATCCTCAAAAACAACTCCTTTCAGTTCTTTCCTTTCAAACCCAGTCCTCCATATATGTCCCTGGAATTAGCCAATAGAAGATAGCTCCATCAAATGAAAAGATATATGTTTCCAGCACTGGAATGGAATATGAAAGGTACCTGAAGTTGTTTCAATGATGTAATCTTCCGGTCTGCTTTGATCATTGCTTCAACATTAGCGACTAAAGAACTGATAACCTCTTCTTTGCCAGCATCATCCGGTGCAACTGGAGTAGCCCCAACAACTCCAATTTTCAGGTCTTCTTCGACCTGAATAATTGGTCACTAGTCTGTTAGAACTCGAGTAAAACAAACTAATTTGTGCAAGGAAATCAAATATTATATGCTAGTACTATCAAGTTTGATTTTTGGATGCTCCAAGAGCTAGCTTCACAGGACATCGTTAAATTCCTTTACCATAACTTACTTGGATGCGTAAAAGTTTGATGTCTTCTTTGGTTTCCTCGGAATCGTATGTAGAAGTCAGATGCTTCCGCACATTATCACGGGCATAAGGAAACATAACATCAGTCACAAATGATATTGGTGTTGTTGTTCCTTCGATGTCAAGTACAACACAATGCTGCAATGAACAGTGTGAGTACAGGTATTCAAGAAAAACATCAAACAGTTGGGTTGCCCGGACACAGCAACCACAAACCAGTTAAGGAAACACACAAGTAATAATATACTGTATAAGTTGCAAGGATGTTACTTATTGCAGAAGTTGTCCCATGTATTTTTTCAAGTGATTGAATTAATTTAAATTATGTAATTTGAGTTAAGTCCCGATACTGGAAACAAAATTGATAGGGATGTGCTATGGATTCTGCATTTTTATGTGATTGTTCCCAGATATTTTGGAGTTCAATTCATGTTTTTCTCAACCATTCGCGTTTTGCAGGACTTGAGAAACTTCTTTTTTTGTTTTGTTTTGCAAAATAGAGCCCCCGTGGCATTGTCCAATGCGCTAGCGAGCTGGTGAGATCCGGGTAGGACCTGCGATGAATCACTATTTGCACCATTGGGACTCAGGTGTGCATTTTCATACTATTAGGACACACTTTGAATACTTTTAGGCCTCCAGTGGATTTTACTCTTGAAGAAATCTGACAAAGATGATACAGTCACATGTCAAAGAAAGAGAACTATGAGACTGGGCTGTAGCTTGGGCTAGATGATGGCTGGTTGCTTGAGTGGTTCAAGTTGGAGGACAAAAGAACTAGTTGGGAAAAATACGAACTGACTCCACAAATTCTTGATAAAATTCATACAAGCCAGAAGTAATGTGCAGAACCCAAATAAATATCTCCAGGGCATTATTCAGATTGGAAATATTCCAATATATGGATTCAACTAAAATTACATAATTCAAATTAAGTCAAACACTTTGAATTTGTTCAATAATATATATGGGACTATTTTGCAGTAAGTAGCATCCTGCAACTGAAAAATAAAAAATCAGAGAAAAACAGGATTTACAACCGCTGTTGTCCATGATACAATGATCTACGAGTACTACAAAAGGAGTGAATTCACAAATTAATGGGAAAAAAGAACTGACCTTTGATGATTTGGCTGTATGACATCCATTAGGAACCCCAAGACTTGCAACACTACGCAATCTTTTGGCACTGTTTATTGGACCATGCTCAGGAGTTGTCCAGTCAATCCCTAACTGATACATCTTCATGGCAGCATCAAGAAGATAATGATAGCATTCAGCCTGAAAAGCAAGGCCATAGAAAGTACTGAATATCTGCCCTCGCATAAATTCCAGGAAGCATAAGAATCATTCCTCAACACAGCACACTAAAACTATGTCACATGACTCATAAAAAAGAGGAATAAACTATCCCTCTGCTACTATAGAGGGCTACACTGGAGAATTTATTTGAGTTCTGCATATGTATAATCTAGATTGGATAAAACATATTGTTGACTAAATTTCAGAAAGTTTGGATGCAAATCATTAAATGACCTTTAAAAGTAAGAGAAGGGTAGCGTGTGGACATAGATCATAGATCTAAGAAATTATACCAAACGAACTGATAACTTAAAAAAAGACGAAGAGACAATGAGAGGAGATGAATAAGCACCCACACCTGATACCTGATACAGAAACCTAAGTCATGGAAATAAAGCATACCTGTGTCTTGGCATTGATCCAGGAGTCACCCCACACATAAATTCCATGGTTCCGTACCAGGACAGCAGTTGCCTTAGGGTATGCTGCGATCTGTAATAACTTAATGTCAAGTGCTGCTAGATCCAACCATGTTTCTTATAGACTAATCTCGTTGTAACTAATATTTTTTGCTATCCATGATACAAAGGAATAACCGTGCCCTTTAATCAGCTTGATTATAGGGTAGTGACTAAATGATCAGATGAATGAGATGATGCTATTGATTATTTTGCTGCCTACAACATTGCCTGATCCCAATCCTGGAACCATCTTATTTATCAGTACAATTCAAGAGAACAATAAAACTAAATACTAATAGAAGGTTGTATTTGCACCCATAGACTGGATATCAAGGAATCTGAAATGATGGAAACTTGAAACAAAGGACACTAGTAGCATACCGCTTCAGCTAGAGAGTCTGTGAGCTCATACTCATAAGGAGTATTTTCAATTATGGGAATCACCAATTCATCGGTGTACCCATGACCTTTGATTCCTTTAATCATCTCCATATGTGTCATCTGCAGTAAGATCAGCAGATCAGTATATGGTCACAAATACAGCAAGTCATTTAGTATCAGATAGCAATGGACTTAATTAAGCCGAGAGCTTTGTAAAACAGGATCAACTATCACTGTAAGTCGTGCGTCACACACGAATAATATTTTGAAAAGTCTTTTCTATTTGTGTTACAGTTACCTATTAGTACGGCACATGTCAGTGGTATCTTGAGAGCTCTGTTACTATAGTTTTGTCCTGAATCTTGCTGTTAACCTCGTTGACTAAAACAATGGGTGTGGGGTTGAGACACTACAACAATTTGAAGAAATCCGCAAGTGACTGCATCTCAAGGTTCTTTGATGGGCATAAAGAAATTATCTGGAGGATCCCTTAATCCAATTAAAGGAGAATTATACATGCCACTCCACGAAAGAAATATATTGGAGAGTTGCCCAAAATGAGCACTAAAGACTTCTCGAGAAATCTCCTAGGCAATGATCAGTAGCTGGTCTGAGAGGATGATCAGCCACACTGGGAATGAGAAGACTCCTGCGGGAATTAGCAGTGGCGGAACTTCATATAGCAACCTACGTGTTGTGTGTACCATGCAACATGTACAGTACGGTATTTTATATTTTTTTAATTTCAAATATGTCAGCATGGCAAGTATTCTTCACTATTCCTAATTGACTTTCAAGGCACATATATTGGATAATTATATGGCATATGTAGTCACGTTTATTATCTACATTCTACATGCAGGACAAAACATATCGCACACACCCCACCATAAGAGTTGCGAATCAATGTATCAACCATACACATTTCTAAATGTCATAAACTTCATGGTGTGCACAACTTAGGGGGTCTGTATAAAGAGCATCTCTAGCAGACCCCATATAATGCCCCGACCCGCAAAATAACCGCCAAAATACGGGTCCACGCGAAAAATGCTGCCCGATCAGACCCCGGAAACGCGTCGGAGCCGTAAAAAAATTTGTGGGGCGTGGCAGAAGTCCCACCCCAACCCGCGAAAACACGGGTTCTCCCCCTCGCCCCGTCGGTGCCCTGCATATAGCGGTAGCGGTTGGCCGAGGGGGGGGGGGATTTCAGCCCACGCTTTTCCCCACCCACCACCGCCGGGCCGCCGCCTACGATTCCAGCCATACCAGCCGTCGGGATCACGCCGGCAGGCCGCCACACGCCCGAGATTCGCCCAAGATTGTCCTCCACCACTTCCTCCTACCTCGGCCGGCCGGATAGTTGCAGATCGGCGGCTGTTTGTCGCGGCCGCCGGATTTGGCGTTTCCGGCCACCGGTGGCTGCGCCAAGCCATGGATTGGTCGGGGAGCACCCCGCACAGCCCCAGCAAAGCCCCAGCGCCGCATGCAGGTACTGGTTCGTCCTCTAGCAGCCGTCGTCGGTTTGCCGGCAAGTACTCGGCCGGCCGTCGCCCGGGCTCGGAGCTCGCGCAGCGGCTCGCCGATGCAGCTCATACAGTGCGACGACTGCACGCAGACATTGCTGCGACTAACATCTAGCACGCCGAAACACTCGTTGGTAGAATTGAGGCTAATGATGCGGCTGCATGTGCAATTAGAGAAGAAACTAGAAGGGAAGCAACGTCTACTTCTTTAGAATCAAAGAAGAATGAAGAATACAAGATCAAGATCCGCAGATCAACAATGAATGCATGGAACCAGGCGTCAAGCCTGGTAAGCTATCTCAAAAAACAATGAATGCATGGAGAAGATGTTGATCCAACTAGTGAGAGCAGTTATGGAAGTTGGATATCTTCTAAAATGCCTGATTCTGGTTCTTGTTTTCTTTGGTCTTGCTATTCTAGCAAAGATTTGGTGAATTATTATGTATCCAATGCCCTTGAAGAAAATAAAGAAGCAAAGAAATGTGTTTTCATGCCCGAAATTGAAATGCAAATTACTGATTTACGGGCCGGCGCGGGCGGCAGCCAAGCAGACCCCACAAAGCGGACCCGTAAAAAAGGATTCTGCAAACTGTATACGCATTTTGCTGGTCGGCATTATACAGGGTCTGCTAGAGATGCTCTAAGATCACAGTCTGTATCACTGTTCCAAATAGTGGAAGCATATCTGTATGTCACTGGTAGACCAAATCTACATATAGAGAAATTTTGCAACTCTATGTGCTAGTGTTCATGATTTTCTGGCGTGATGTTTTTGCATGACACAAGAGGAACGTAGGGAAAAAAACAGAACTCCAGATTACTGAATCACTATGCTAACCAGCAGCACAGCACATGCTAATAACTCTTGAAAGTGTATACGATGGAGATGAAAATATGGAAAGTATAAATGATTATCCTTTCACAATTAATCAGAATCAGAAGGTGTCCATAATGTGGTTTTCACTTTTATTGTCAGCATTGTATTGCATGAGGATCCCGAATGATGATATATGTGATAGAGTTGGGGTAGCACCGATTGAATAGAAGCTTGTCCAACATCGTCTGAGATGGTTTGGGCATACACAGCGCAGGCCTCCAGAAGCTCCAGTGCATAGCAGACGGTTAAAGTGTGCTGATAATGTCAAGAGAGGTCAGGGTAGACCAAACTTGACATGGGAGGAGTCCATAAAGAGAGATCTGAAGGACTGGAATATCACCATAGAACTAGCCATGGACAGGGGTGCGTGGAAGTTAGCTATCCACGTGCCAGAACCACGAGTTGGTTTCGAGATCTTATGGGTTTCAGCTCTAACCTACCCCAACTTGTTTGTTGTTGTTGTTTGTATTGCATGAGGATAAGGAATTCCCGATCTCAGCATTAATTCAGACATGATGTGCTTAATTCTTGAACTTGCATTAGTATAAGCACTACAGGAAAATATTATGCAAATACAAATGAGACTTTGTGAATTAGCTAAATTCCATGGGAAATATAAAAAAGACTATGAGGATTCACCCTGAACTCCTTTGCACCAGGATTGAGCATTGTGGCCATGCAAGTCTCCATGCCATGGCTATGAATCACAGCTCCAGCTCCTCGCATTAGATAAGACTGCAAAAACATCAAGGAAATTAGACCACATGTAAAGGAATCTCAAACAATAGAACAAATAAAACAAAGGAAACATGACAACCTTCATGAACAGAGGTGCACAGTCTGAACACTTTGGATGCTTGTGTGGCCATGGCTTTGCTACTGGTGCAGATATCACCTTGCCCTCTGCTGACATCACGTACATGTCCTCTGCTGCCATCCTCTCCTTCTGCACGCCTACACCAGATAAACAACTCATGTTATCAGCTTGTCACTGATAGTACAAGCAGAGTATCTAATACAAAATCATGTTTTCTTTTGGATTACAACACTACATATCGTTCCTATGGTCAAATCAATATATAACACAACAAACTATTGTATTTACGTTTTTTATAAGCATATCAAAGATGATATTTTGAAGAAAAAAGATCAGTTGACAGCTTTTGGCGGCGACTTTTTTTAGGCATATAGTGCTTAAGGTAGTTCAAAAGCTGTCCTTTTAAAGATATTTTGTTGTTGTCGTCAAGACAATAGGGATCAGGTGTATCTCTTAACCCATAGTTACGACAGAAATTAAGCAAGTAGGGGGGAGGGGGGTGTACGACGACCTTACAACGAAGGCCGCCATACACTCGACAAAATAACACTTCAATGTTTAACCGAGCACGGCCTAGTCATATGTCACAAAAGCACCGAGGGAGGCTTGATTGTTGACTAGGGCCATACGGGACTTTCCAAGGTCTCCAAACTTCCCTTCCTTGACGTCGGTCCAAGTCGTTCGGGACTCTGATTTTTAGCTATTCCCACAACATACTTAATAATCATAAGTACTCCCTCCGTCCGGTAATGCTTGTCAGAAAAATGGATAAAAATGGATGTATTTAAACTAAAATACGTCTAGATACATCCATTTCTCCGACAAGTATTTCCGGATGGAGGGAGTATCTTCAGAGTGCAGCCATGCAAAAGAATCGCCATTAGAGCATGCGTCTAAGAATGATAATATGCATTCGAAACTGTGAATTATATGTCCGTACATGGAACATAATTTAGCTTCATGAAAATTAGAGCAGCGCTTCTATGCTTTCCCGCTGTGTTTTTTACACAAATTCCAGAGCACTAGTGCTTAGTTATAGCTGAGGGCAAATTAGAAACAGTTATTCCACGTTAGACAGTTAGAACCTGCTTTCAAGCCCATGTTATGGGCTTGGGACTTGGGAGCAGCGGTGGTGTACCTGGCCAGTGGCGTTGTGGCATCAATGACAACCATTACAATCACAGCCATATGTTACCCCCAATCTGCTACTATCAGTGGAGTAATGCGCGAGCTGGATCTGGACAGCACAAACATGATCTGACCAAGGTTTCGTCGCGTAGTTGTGCAAGCAGCAGTTGACATCACTCAGCTCGTCAGTCACTGGCAATGCAAACCCTAGTAGGCAGCCTCTCAGCAAGTGAGGATGCTGCTACTGAAACGGCAACAACAACGGTGAGATTTAATTACGAAGCCCTAGGGGGGCATGTAGTTACGCACTGATGCATTCTTTCGTCTCATGTACATCCGTCTGGCAACGAATGCAACCCAAGGTGAGGTGTTATATCGTTAGTCAGGTCGTTGCTGTGGAATGTGCAGTCGTAATAGATATTGACTAATACCGAAACTACCATTCCTTAAATAAAACCGGTGAGATTAGTCCCTTTAACCCCCAACCTTTAGTTTCCTTTAAAGTTTGTGCCAATAATTTACTAGAGGGCATAGAAGCATTCCTCTCAAAATTATCATTGGCATAGGCCTTTTTACTCAAATGCTTGATTCTAGTGCAAAGTAATCAAGTTATTAATGACTAGACGAAACCTTATGTGCGAATTATAGAAGATCCCCTTTAAGACCATACAATTCCATCAAATTGAGTTTGACGGTGTATGTGATAGCATCTACTATACCAAGAATATCAACGAACCCCATTCCTGCAATTGCTCAGGATACCCTCTTTTAGCTATCAGGTCTATTTCTTAGTTCAAGATCCCTCTTACTAGCTGGAATAAAAGAATTAGTAGATCTGTTCACACAGCATCGCTCCGTCAAGCTTTCATTTGCATTAGAAAAAAAGAACGTCACAATGGTACAAAAGCTACACAGTCACTGTAGGTGGTGCGATCAAAAAGCGCAAAACCCAACTCCAACTAACACCCTAAAAGGTAAAAAACATAAAATTGACCTTCTCAAATACTAATGCAATTTGTCCTATCAAATAGCAACCTAACCTTCCAAATGCCAAAGTCCAGCCAAGCTGATCAGCTATGTTATGTAGTTGACTTGCCTTGCACAAGAGCTATAACGTCAACTATGTCTAACAGGCTCGAGTACCACCAATCTCATCATTAAACTACGCACGCTAGCGGATAATTCTACAAATCAGTTTTCAGTCAGCCATTTCACCAATGTGGGCAATCATTGCAAGCTAGTAGCTGGGCAAACAATTAAGTGACGATAAGAAAGAAGATCGGTGGAAGGATCGCACGCCCACACTCGTCAAAAGTGCAATTCATCCAGCAAGCGCAACCTCGATTGAAAGGCCCCTTGCCGACAGGAGATTCGCAACCCAGTTTGACAATTCATCGAACAGGTACGGCGAGAGGGACGCGGAGCCGGGCGAGCGGAAGCAGGGAACAGAAGAGGGGAGCGCATGAGTTAGTTACCGGACGGGGACATGACGATGAGCTGCTGCGCGAGGGGCACGGTGGGGTCGTTGGCCTTGACGGTGATGCTGCCGCCGGTGCCGGTGACCCACCCCTGCAGGTAGAAGTGGCGGCAGAGCTCCGCCACCAGCTCCCGCGCCTCCCTCACAGCGTCGCCCGCCAGGTACGCCTCCGAGGCCATCGCCTCCGCCGCCGCAGACTCTGCGCCACCGGTCGACATGGCTCCCGTGTCGCTCCCTTCTCCTCCTCCTCTGGAGAGTGGGGACGATGGACTTGAGTGGTGTGTGCGCTGTGACGGAGTGTTTGGTCTTACTTATGCTCCGATAATCGGCGGCTCGATTAGTGCCTTCTGTTACTCTGATTAGCAAGAAACTGGGGTTTTTATTTACCTATTTTTTTATTCTATATCGACGAGATGCGTTTCTGGTGGTTCACGGACGGGAATAATCGGGGAGGGGAATAAACGCTTTCTTGTCATCGCTACTCTGATTTTTCGCACACCCACTTCGCGGTTGGGTTCGTCGCGGAAGGGGCTAGCATGTCAGTGGGTAAAACTTGGCAGGTAAGGAAAATCCCGTAAATTTGGACGGGACGGTCCTGGGAACTTAAATCAGCTTCGGAAATCGGACCGGGGCTCGTGGCAGGTGAGGTCGGGCGGCATATTTCGTGATGGTCACCAAACTTTTTTTTTCTTTTATTTTAATATTAATATAGGGTATCTTCAAAGCCGACCCCAAACCACCCACAACCGTCCGAACCGCACTAATTTCGCCTAGTGCTCGATCACGCAAATCCAATGCCGGCCCTCATTGCCGCGGCCACTGCGAGATGTTGAACTACCAAGCCACGTCCTCTTCATTGCTTATCTTAGACTGCCTTTGTCCACGAGAACGGTACTCTCGTCCGCCCTCATGCCCTTGGTCGACAAGATCGCCAAGAAGCTTCCCACTTGGCGAGCATCATTGCTATCCCGAGGCGAGCGGCTAGCGCTTGTTCAACACGTCCTATGTGTCATGCATGTTCACTTGTTACTCGTCATGGCCCTCAGCTCCTCCCCCCCCCCAAATCCACAAGTTGATCAGGCGCATCATCCGCGATTTCCTGTGGCACGGGTGCAAGGAGGCGCGCGGGAACTACTCAATGAGTTGGGCTTGGTGTGCCGGCCCTTGGAGTTGGGCGACCTCGGCATATGCGATATCCAGCGGACCGGGATCGCCCTGCGTGTGCGGTGGATGTGGTTGCAGGCCACCGACCCGCAACGGCCATGGAGACACCTCCCCCCTCCCTCTAACCCTGAGGTCAAGCAGATTTTCCACTCTGAGGCTGCTTGGACTTTGGGCGACGGCCAGACTTGCAGGTTTCAGACGGATCCATGGCTTGATGGTTCCTCATTTGAAAAACTTGCTCCGGACCTTGTCGATAAAGTGCCCCGCCTGTGACGGAATCACCGTCTAGCCTATGATGTCATCCCCCAGCAGGCTTGGATCCTAGACATCGCCGAGTTGTCGTTATGATCGCTGAGTTACTGATGACGTTTGAGCAACCCCAAAGTCCATCGTACGATAGAAGGACTAAGATACTCTCATGGTCCGAGGAACTAAAAACACATGCTAACACTCCGTGTTATAACAATTGATTTCAGACGATATTATGTCATAGTATAACATTAGGTCGATTCAATATGATCGTTCTTCTAACGCCATACTCTCATTGTTGTTTTAGGACTATCGTTACACTTAACAATATCCTAAGATCCGGAAACATGATCACTAACAACACTTGAGCCAGTCTTAGAGGCAAGACCGGGAACATATATTATACCTTTATCATTTCACACGTGCATACGATTTTTTCACTGAATCACATATTCCAGAATCATAGCAGTTATAGCATGAAATATAAACTCTTAATTACGAAAATGGAAATATAATAATACAATATTATTGCCTCTAGGGTATATTTTCAATAGTCTCCCACTTGCACTAGAGTCAATAATTGTGACGCCCCGAGACCAATGCGTCAGGTGTCTCCCAGTTATTCGCCGTCTTTATCATATTTTTCGCTTGCATGTTGCATTTTATCATGTCATCATGTGCATTGCATCATCATATTTTCAAAACTTGCATTCGTCCGGGTTCCCCCAGTTCTTTCCGTTGTCCGTTCTGAGCCCAGACACACTTGCACGCGCCCGCGGCACGTCTGAAATATTATTTTATTAGTGGCCGGAAAATGTTCTCGGAATGGGTTGAAAGTTGGCGTGTAGTGTTGTTGTGTTGTCAGTAGACCGCCTGCCAAGTTTCATCACATTCGGAGTCTGTTTGTTGCCCCAACGGTTAAATAGAGCGGCAATAGTAGCCGGTCTTTTCGTCGGACGTTTTCGGTCTCCGGAAACCGTGTCGGGCTGCATCTCTCCACTCTCCTCTCAGCCTAACCCTCCTACACAGCCCACAAACCCCACCTAGTTTCCCCCTCCGCCCGGTGCCGTTCGATTGCGATCGTAGGGTCCAGAAACGGAGCAAAACCCCTAACCCTAGCCCCCTTTCTATATATAGACGCCTCCCCTGCCATTTTTGACCTCCTACCTACCCCTCCTCAATTTCCGCGCCACCCCAATCATCAGCCGCCGTCGCCTTCCTTGTTTTCAGCGCCGGCCCGCTCCCCCGCCACCACTTGTCGCCGCCAGGACCACCCAGCGCCGCCGCCACGTCAGCAGCATCGTCGCGCGCAGCCAACCACACCCCGCCACTTGTCCTCCTCGCGCCCCACTTCACCGCGGCCCGCGGAGCCCGTGCGAGGCCCGCCCGAGCCCATCCAGGGCCCGAGCGTCCCGAGCCACCGCCCACGTCCGAGGCTCTCCCGCTTGATCCCGATCTGGATCGGGAGAGCACCCTGCCGTCTTCCGTCCGCCGCCGCGCCTCCCACTGTTCCCCCACTCCGGCGAGCCCCATCACCGGTGACCAGAAGCCCAGGTCCTCTCTGGCCTCCCTATATCTCCTCCCTCTTAACTTGTTTGGGTTCCCTTCTCTCTAACCTTCTCCCTCTCTCTGCCATGGAAGCACCGCCATGGGCGCCCGAAGCATGCACTTCCACCACCGACGCCGCCAAGCTCCTCGACCACCAAAATGGACTCCCCACATTCAGATCTGGCCGTCCTCGTCTGTATCCGCTTATTCCCAGCCGTCCCGAGCCTCATCGGAGTTCCAACACGCCGCCGCAGCCATCCCGTGCGCTGCCTCTATTCACGTGCAGCGAGCGCACGCGTTGACTGCGCTGCATCTGCGAGCGACCGCCAGTGGGCCTCCCAGATCCAGCCGGCCCAGCGCCTCCCTTGCCGGCCTCTCTTCCACCGAACGGGCCAAGGCCCATGGTGAGAAAACCCCCCAGCGCCCCTTTGTTTTTTTTCTCCTGTTGGGCCTGCTCCAGTGTTTGTTTCGGTCCGCGTAGGTTTTTTCCCAGATCTGCGAATTTATCTATTATCCAGTGTATTACAGTTTTGCAGAAAAACCCTTAGACATCATGCATTTAATAACTCATGAACCGTGCATCACATTAAAATATGTTATACATGTAAAATGCTTAGAATTTTGTGTAGATTAATAATTTGCAACTTTCATCCATGTTTAAAATGTTTAAAATGTTGTTTGTTAAATTTTGCTCTAATGCCATGCTAAAATGCTTTAATTCATAACTAAATAACCGTAGCTTCGGTTTTAATAAACTTTATATGTAAATGGGGTAGAAAAAATGCCTAGTTTAACATGGTGGGAGTACTTTGCATGTTTAACAACTCTAAAGTATGGTTTAGGGAAGAACAGTACCAAACCTAAAATATTCACATGAGGATTTTTCCGGACTTGTTGCTTATTGTTCCGGCCTCATTTAAACTTGCCTAGATAGGTATTTTTCATATGCTTTCACCTCTTGCCATGTTAATCAACATTTAATGTTGTTGGGTACATAAACAAGATCGAACTAAATAACTTGAATGTGGTGTTCCCTCAATATGCAACTCGTTGCATATTGAGCTCCACTTAACTTATAGTTTTGCTTGTGCACTTTGCCATGCCATGTTTCATTAAACCGGACATGCATCATACTTGGTTGTGCATCATGCCATGTTCATGTGATGGTTGTTTACTATGTTGTTTGCTTCTTTCCGGTGTTGCTTCTTCGGGTTAGTTCCGATAACGTCACGTTTGTGAGGATCCGTTCGACTACGTCCGTTTGTCTTCTTCATGGACTCGTTCTTCTTCCTTGCGGGATCTCAGGCAAGATGACCATACCCTCGAAATCACTTCTATCTTTGCTTGCTAGTTGCTCGCTCTATTGCTATGCCGCGTGACCTACCACTTGCTATATCATGCCTCCCATATTGCCATGTCAAGCCTCTAACCCATCTTTCCAAGCAAACCGTTGTTTGGCTATGTTACCGCTTTTGCTCAGCCCCTCTTATAGTGTTGCTAGTTGCAGGTGAAGTTGAAGTTTGTTCCATGTTGGAACATGGATATTGTTGGGATATCATTACTATATCTTATTTACTTTAATGCATCTATATACTTGGTAAAGGGTGGAAGGCTCGGCCTTATGCCTGGTGTTTTGTTCCACTCTTGCCGCCCTAGTTTCCGTCATACCAGTATTATGTTCCTTGATTTTGCATTCCTTACATGGTTGGGTGTTATGGGGACCCCTTGACAGTTTGCTTTGAATAAAACTCCTCCAGCAAGGCCCAACCTTGGTTTTACCATTTGCCTCACCACCACCTACTTTTCCCTTGGGAGTCGCGCTCCTAAGGGTCATCTTTATTTTAACACCCCCCGGGCCAGTGCTTCTCTAAGTGTTGGTCCGAACCGAGCCTCCTGCGGGGCCACCTCGGGGAAACTCGAGGGCTGGTTTTACTTGTAGCCTGTCTCATCCGGTGTTGCCCTGAGAACGAGATACGTGTGACTCCTATCGGAATTGTCGGCACATCGGGTGGCTTTGCTGGTCTTGTTTTACCATTGTCAAAATGTCTTGTAACCAGGATTCCGAGTCTGATCGGGTCTTCCTAGGAGAAGGAATATCCTTCGTTGACCGTGAGAGCTTGTGATGGGCTAAGTTGGGACACCCCTGCAGGGTTTGAACTTTCGAAAGCCGTGCCCGCGGTTATGGGCAGATGGGAATTTGTTAATGTCCGGTTGTAGAAAACTTGACACTTAACTTAATTAAAATGAATCAACCGCGTGTGTAGCCGTGAGGGTCTCTTTTCGGCGGAGTCCGGCAAGTGAACACGGTTCTTGTGTTATGCTTGAACGTAAGTAGTTTCAGGATCACTTCTTGATCACTTCTAGTTCACGACCGTGCTTTGCTTCTCTTCTCGCTCTTATTTGCGTATGTTAGCCACCAGATATGCTTAGTGCTTGCTGCAGCTCCACCTCATTACCCTTTCCTACCCATAAGCTTAAATAGTCTTAATCTCGCGGGTGTGAGATTGCTGAGTCCTCGTGGCTCACAGATACTTCCAAACAGTTGCAGGTGCCGATGATACTAGTGCAGATGACGCAACCGAGCTCAAGTGGGAGCTCGATGAAGACCGTGTTCGTTGTTGTGTTTTGTTTCCTGTTGATCAGTAGTGGAGCCCAGTTGGGACGATCGGGGATCTAGCATTTGGGGTTGTCTTCTTTTATTTTGGTTCCGTAGTCGGACCTTGATTGTATTCTGGATGTTGTATGTTTAACTTGTATTTGTGTGAAGTGGCGATTGTAAGCCAACTCTTTATCCTTTTCTTATTCAATATATGGGATTGTGTGAAGATTACCCCTCTTGCGACAAACCTACCATGCGGCTATGCCTCTAAGTCGTGCCCCGACACGTGGGAGATATAGCCGCATCGTGGGTGTTACAAGTTGGTATAAGAGCCTTCCCCGACTTAGGAGCCCCCTGCTTGATCGAATCGCTGACGTTGTTGAGTCTAGAACAAAATGTTTTGAGTCTTAGGATTATATATATCAGAGAGTAGGATTATAATCTAGTTTACATAGTCTCTCTAACACCTGTGGCCTCTAGGGCTATCAATAATATAATAATACAATATTATTGCATCTAGGGCTATCAAAAATATTAATTTTCATTTTAAGGAAGCTAGAGAGAAAATATTACTAAATATACATGCTTTATAGAGCTTCGTAATAGTGCTGACGAGAGTGCCAGATTGTTCAAGGAAAAGGTTAAGATGTGGCACAATCGTAAGATACTAAAATGGACTTTCACTGCTAGGGACAAGGTCCTCTTATTTAAATCCCATCTCAGGTTGTTTCTAGGAAAGCTTGGGTCCCGTTGGGAAGGACCCTACGAGATAGAAGAGGTATATAACTCCGGAGCTGTTAAGCTAAAAGGAGGAAACGATGGACCTTGGATCATGAAGGGGCAACGCTCGAAGCTTTACCTCACAGATGAACAAAAGGAAGACTGAGAAGTAGAAGAGGTAAATTTTCTCACCATTGAGCAAGCCGAAGCCCTTCGGAAGGAGAGAGTGGTATGAAATAATACCTCGCAAAACTGATGTAAATATAAGTTTAGGAGTCTAGATTTTGTTTTCTTAGTCCTGTTAAAACACAGATATGAAGAGATGGAATTTTCGTCTTTAGTTGGGAGCTTTGTCACTAACCTTTCAGGGGGGTAAAAAAATTTAAGGGAGAAGTTGATGCTGCAACCAACAGGAAAAAGGACGACGTTTAATTGGCGCTTTTTCTCTGGCCCGTGACTCCGTGAGGGGCATTTTTTTAAAAGACTACTAGACGTTTGCCTCCCTCTGGCGCATGGAAAACGAGGAGTGTCATTAACCCTAAGCAAGAAAGTTGATGTTGTTGGCCCTACAGTACTTCGCCAAGTCGGAAAATGAAAGTGCAACTAATCCCCTGGTGGTTTTGGTAATTCATAACAACATATACCTCATTGAACTAATATCCATTCATGATAAATATTTCAGGATGTTCAATGATTGGCATGGCATGAAATAGAGATGTAGACCCCTCAAAATGCTAAGGACAAGGATTGGCAAAAGCTCAAGACTCTACATCTTTGTTTAAGTGATCCAAGATCACATTGAGTCCATAGGAAAGCCAATACTATTAAAAGGGGATGAGGTGTTGCGTAATGATCTTGTTGCTCAAGTGCTTAGTGATATTACTCTAAAACCCTCAACCACTCTCTCTATCCAAATATATCCAAAACCTAATTTCCAACTCGGCCCCACCGATATTTCCCATCTGGAGCCACCGAGTTCATCTTGACATAGCCACTTCCAAACCCTAACAATTCAATCTTACCAATACGGATCTCAGTCTCACCGAGATGGCCTTGCCAGCGCTCTGTGACTTGTTGCATTCACTTTGGTCCCACCAAGATGTTGCAATCGGTCCCACCGAGTTGGCTTGATTGATTCTCTATTGCTCATTGCATTCACTTCAGTCCTACCAAGATGATGCGATCGGCGCCACCGAGATGAAGTTTGCCCTAAGTCCGAGCACATCGGTCCCACTGAGTTGTTCCAGTCGGTCCCATCGAGATTCCTAACATTCATGTTTTTGTATAGATCGGTGCCACCGAGTTCTCCAATCGGTGCCACCGAGATGGGTCAAAAGTTTGTAATAGTTGGATTTTGTGTGGAGGCTATATATACCCCTCCACCCCCTTCTTCTCAAAAAAGAGAGCCATCAGAACGTGCCTACACTTCCACCATTCATTTTCTGAGAGAGAACCACCTACTCATGTGTTGAGATCAAGAGATTCCATTCCTACCATTTGAACCTTGATTTCTATCCTTCCCTAAGTTGTCCACTCAAATCCTTCTTCCACCATAGCCAAAATCTGTGTGAGAGAGTTGAGTGTTGGGAAGACTATCATTTGAAGCACAAGAGCAAGGAGTTCATCATCAACACATTATCTATTACCTTTTGGAGAGTCGTGTCTCCTAGATTGGTTAGGTGTCGCTTGGAAGCCTCTGACATGATGTGGAGTTGAACCAAGAAGTTTGTAAGGGCAAGGAGATCGCCTACTTCGTGAAGATCTACACAAGTGAGGCAAGTCCTTCATGGGTGATGGCCATGGTGGGATAGACAAAGTTGCTTCTATTGGGGAATGTAGTAATTTCAAAAAAATTCCTACGCACACGCAAGATCATGGTGATTCATAGCAACGAGAGGGGAGAGTGTCGTCCACGTACCCTCGTAGACCGTTAAGCGGAAGCGTTATGACAACACGATTGATGTAGTCGTACGTCTTCATGATCGACCGATCCTCAGTACCGAACGTACGGCACCTCCGCGTTCAGCACATGTTCAGCTCGGTGATGTCCCGTGAACTCACGATCCAGTAGAGCTCGAAGGAGAGTTTCGTCAGCACGACAGCGTGGTGACGATGTTGATGAAGCTACCGTCGCAGGGCTTCGCCTAAGCACCACTACAGTATGATCCGAGGTGGATTATGGTGGTGGGGAGGCACCGCACACGGCTAGGAGAGATCAATGACCAACTTGTGTGTTCTAGGGTGCCCCCTGCCCCCGTATATAAAGGAGCAAGGGGGGAGGCTAGCCGGCCCTGTAGGGCGCGCCAGGAGGAGGAGTCCTCCTCCTAGTAGGAGTAGGACTCCCCTCTTTCCTACTCCTACTAGGAGGGGGAAAGGAAGGGGGAGAAGGAGAAGGAAAGGGCCCCCCTTCCTAGTCCAATTCGGACCAGAGGGAGAGGGGGGGCGCGGCCTGCCCTGGCCGCCCCCCTCTCTCCACTAGGGCCCAATAAGGCCCATTAACCCCCGGGGGGTTCCGGTAACCCCTCCGGCACTCCGATAAAATCTCGATTTCACCCGGAACTCTTCTGATGTCCAAATGTAGGCTTCCAATATATCAATCTTTATGTCTCGACCATTTCAAGACTCCTCGTCATGTCCGTGATCATATCTGGGACTCCAAACTACCTTCGGTACATCAAAATATATAAACTCATAATACCGATCGTCACAGAACTTTAAGCGTGCGAACCCGACGGGTTTGAGAACTATGTAGACATGATCGAGACACGTCTCCGGTCAATAACCAATTGCGGAACCTGGATGCTCATATTGGTTCCTACATATTCTACGAAGATCTTTATCGGTCGAACCGCATAACAACATACATTGTTCCCTTTGTCATCGGTATGTTACTTGCCCGAGATTTGATTGTCGGTATCTCAATACCTAGCTCAATCTCGTTAGCAGCAAGTCTCTTTACTCGTTCTGCAATGCATCATTCCGCAACTAGCTCATTAGTTGCATTGCTTGCAAGGCTTATAGTGATGTGCATTACCGAGAGGGCCCAGAGATACCTCTCCGACAATCGGAGTGACAAATCCTATTCTTGATCTATGCCAACTCAACAAGTACCATCGGAGACACCTGTAGAGCACCTTTATAATCACCAAGTTACGTTGTGACATTTGGTAGCACACAAAGTGTTCCTTCGGTAATCGGGAGTTGCATAATCTCATAGTCATAGGAACATGTATAAGTCATGAAGAAAGCAATAGCAGTAAACTAAAACGACCAAGTGCTAAGCTAACAAAATGGGTCAAGTCAATCACATCATTCTACTAATGATGTGATCCCGTTAATCAAATGACAGCTTATGTCTATGGTTAGGAAACTCAACCATCTTTGATCAACGAGCTAGTCAAGTAGAGGCATACTAGTGACACTATGTTTGTCTATCTATTCACACATGTATTACGTTTCCGGTTAATACAATTCTAGCATGAATAATAAACATTTATCATGACATGAGGAAATAAATAATAACTTTATTATTGCCTCTAGCGCATATTTCCTTTAGTCTCCCACTTGCACTAGAATCAATAATCTAGATTACACAGTAATGATTCTAACACCCATGGAGTCTTGGTGCTGATCATGTTTTGCTCGTACAAGAGGCTTAGTCAACGGGTCTGCAACATTCAGATCCGTATGTATCTTGCATATCTCTATGTCTCCCACCTGGACTTGATCCCGGATGGAATTGAAGCGTCTCTTGATGTGCTTGGTTCTCTTGTGAAATCTGGATTCCTTTGCTAAGGCAATTGCACCAGTATTGTCACAAAAGATTTTCATTGGACCCGATGCACTAGGTATGACACCTAGATCGGATATGAACTCCTTCATCCAGACTCCTTCGTTTGCTGCTTCCGAAGCAGCTATGTACTCCGCTTCACATGTAGATCCCGCCACGACGCTTTGTTTAGAACTGCTCCAACTGACAGCTCCACCATTCAATATAAACATGTATCCGGTTCGTGATTTAGAATCGTCTGGATCACTGTCAAAGCTTGCATCGACGTAACCATTTAAGACGAGCTCTTTGTCACCTCCATAAACGAGAAACATATCCTTAGTCCTTTTCAGGTATTTCAGGATGTTCTTGACCGCTGTCCAGTGATCGACTCCTGGATTACTTTGGTACCTCCCTGCTAAACTAATAGCAAGGCACACATCAGGTCTGGTACACAACATTGCATACATGATAGAGCCTATGGCTGAAGCATAGGGAACATTTTTCATTCTATCTCTATCTTCTGCAGTGGTCGGGCATCGAGTCTTACTCAACTTCACACCTTGTAACACAGGCAAGAACCCTTTCTTTGCTTGATCCATTTTGAACTTTTTCAAAACTTTATCAAGGTATGTGCTTTGTGAAAATCCAATTAAGCGTCTTGATCTATCTCTATAGATCTTGATGCCCAATATATAAGCAGCTTCTCCGATGTCTTTCATTGAAAAACTCTTATTCAAGTATCCTTTTATGCTATCCAGAAATTATATGTCATTTCCAATCAGCAATATGTCATCCACATATAATATTAGAAATGCTACAGAGCTCCCACTCACTTTCTTGTAAATACAGGCTTCTCCAAAAGTCTGTATAAAACCATATGCTTTGATCACACTATCAAAATGTTTATTCCAACTCTGAGAGGCTTGCACCAGTCCATAAATAGATCGATGGAGCTTGCACACTTTGTTAGCTCCCTTTGGATCGACAAAACCTTCTGGTTACATCATATACAACTCTTCTTCCAGAAATCCATTCAGGAATGCAGTTTTGACATCCATTTGCCAAATTTCATAATCATAAAATGCGACAATTGCTAACATGATTCGAAAGACTTAAGCATCGCTACGGGTGAGAAAGTCTCATCATAGTCAACTCCTTGAACTTGTCGAAAACCTTTCGCAACAAGTCGAGTTTTGTAGACAGTAGCATTACCGTCAGCGTCAGTCTTCTTCTTGAAGATCCATTTATTCTCGATGGCTTGCCGATCATCGGACAAGTCAACCAAAGTCCATACTTTGTTCTCATACATGGATCCCATCTCAGATTTCATGGACTCAAGCCATTTTGCGGAATCTGGGCTCACCGTTGCTTCTTCATAGTTCGTAGGTTCATCATGGTCAAGTAACATGACTTCCAGAACAGGATTACTGTACCACTCTGGTGCGGATCTTACTCTGGTTGACCTACGAGGTTCGGTAGTAACTTGATCTAAAGTTTCATGATGATCACCATTAGCTTCCTCACTGATTGGTGTAGGTGTCACAAGAACCAGTTTCTGTGATGAACTACTTTCCAATAAGGGAGCAGGTACAGTTACCTCATCAAGTTCTACTTTCCTCCCACTCACTTCTTTCGAGAGAAACGAATGTCTTGCCTTCGGATCTGTGATAGAAGGTGTACCCAACAGTCTCCTTTGGGTATCCTATGAAGACAATTTTCTCCGATTTGGGTTCGAGCTTATCAGGTTGAAGCTTTTTCACATAAGCATCGCAGCCCCAAACTTTAAGAAACGACAACTTCGGTTTCTTGCCAAACCACAGTTCATAAGGCGTCGTCTCAACGGATTTCAATGGTGCCCTATTTAATGTGAATGCAGCCGCCTCTAAAGCATAACCCCAAAATGATAGCGGTAAATCAGTAAGAGACATCATAGATCGCACCATATCTAGTAAAGTACGAGTACGACGTTCGGACACACCATTACGCTATGGTGTTCCGGGCGGCGTGAGTTGTGAAACTATTCTGCATTGTTTCAAATGTAGACCAAACTCGTAACTCAAATATTATCCTCCACGATCAGATCGTAGAAACTTTATTTTCTTGTTACGATGATTTTCCACTTCACTCTGAAATTCTTTGAACTTTTGAAATGTTTCAGACTTATGTTTCATTAAGTAGATATACCCATATCTGCTCGAATCATCTGTGAAGGTGATAAAATAACGATACCCGCCGCGAGCCTCAATATTCATCGGACCACATACATCAGTATGTATGATTTCCAATAAATCTGTTGCTTGCTCCATTGTTCCGGAGAACGACGTTTTAGTCATCTTGCCCATGAGGCATGGTTCGCAAGTACCAAGTGATTCATAATCAAGTGATTCCAGAAGTCCATCAGTATGGAGTTTCTTCATGCGCTTTACACCATTATGACCCAAACGGCAGTGCCGCAAATAAGTTGCACTATCATTATCAACTCTGCATCTTTTGGCTTCAACATTATGAATATGTGTATCACTACTATCGAGATTCAACATAAATAGACCACTCTTCAAGGGTGCATTACCATAAAAGATATTACTCATATAAATAGAACAACCATTATTCTCAGATTTAAATGAATAGCCATCTCGCATCAAACAAGATCCAGATATAATGTTCATGCTTAACGCTGGCACCAAATAACAATTATTTAGGTCTAAAACTAATCCCGAAGGTAGATGTAGAGGTAGGGTGCCGACGGCGATCACATCGACTTTGGAACCATTTCCCACGCGCATCGTCACCTCGTCCTTAGCCAGCCTTCGCTTAATCCGTAGTCCTTGTTTCGAGTTGCAAATATTAGCAACAGAACCCGTATCAAATACCCAGGTGCTACTGTGAGCTCTAGTAAGGTACACATCAGTAACATGTATATCACATATACCTTTGTTCACCTTGCCATCCTTATTATCCGCCAAATACTTGGGGCAGTTCCGCTTCCAGTGACCAGTCCCTTTGTAGTAGAAGCACTCAGTCTCAGGCTTAGGTCCAGACTTGGGTTTCTTCTCTTGAGCAGCAACTTGTTTGCCGTTCTTCTTGAAGTTCCCTTTCTTCTTCCCTTTACCATTTTTCTTGAAACTAGTGGTCTTGTTGACCATCAACACTTGATGCTCCTTCTTGATTTCTACCTCCGCAGCTTCTAGCATTGCGAAGAGCTCGGGAATTGTCTTATCCATCCCTTGCATATTATAGTTCATCACGAAGCTCTTGTAGCTTGGTGGCAGTGATTGAAGAACTCTGTCAATGACACTATCAATAGGAAGATTAACTCCCAGTTGAGTCAAGTGGTTATGGTACACAGACATTCTGAGTATATGTTCACTGACAGAACTATTCTCCTCCATCTTGCAGCTGTAGAACTTATTGGAGACTTCATATCTCTCAATCCGGGCATTTGCTTGAAATATTAACTTCAACTCCTGGAACATCTCATATGCTCCATGACGTTCAAAACGTCGTTGAAGTCCCAATTCTAAGCCGTAAAGCATGGCACACTGAACTATCGAGTAGTCATCAGCTTTACTCTGCCATACGTTCTTAACATCATCAGCAGCGTCTGCAGCAGGCCTGGCACCTAGCGGTGCTTCCAGGACGTAATTCTTCTATGCAGTAATGAGGATAATCCTCAAGTTACGGACATAGTCCGTGTAATTGCTACCATCATCTTTCAACTTTGCTTTCTCAAGGAACGCATTAAATTTCAATGGAACAACATCACGGGCCATCTATCTACAATAACATAGGCAAGCAAAATACTATCAGGTACTAAGTTCATGATAAATTTAAGTTCAACTAATCATATTACTTAAGAACTCCCACTTAGATAGACATCCCTCTAATCATCTAAGTGATCACGTGATCCATATCAACTAAACCATAACCGATCATCACGTGAGATGGAGTAGTTTTCAATGGTGAACGTCTCTATGTTGATCATATCTACTATATGATTCACGCTCGACCTTTTGGTCTCAGTGTTCCGAGGCCATATCTGCATATGCTAGGCTCGTCAAGTTTGACCTGAGTATTCTGCGTGTGCAAAACTGTCTTACACCCGTTGTAGATGAACGTTGAGCTTATCACACCCGATCATCGACGAACTTTAGCAACGGTGCATACTCAGGGAGAACACTTTTACCTTGAAATTTTAGTAAGGGATCATCTTATAAAGCTACCATCGAACTAAGCAAAATAAGATGCATAAAAGATAAACATCACATGAAATCAAAATATGTGACATGATATGGCCATCATGATCATCTTGTCCCTATGATCTCCATCTCCAAAGCACCGTCATGATCACCATCGTCACCGGCGCGACACCTTGATCTCCATCATAGCATCGTTGTCGTCTCGCCATCTATTGCTTCTACGACTATCACTACCGCTTAGTGATAAAGTAAAGCAATTACAGGGCGATTGCATTTCATACAATAAAGTGACAACCATATGGCTGCTTCCAGTTGTCGATAACTCCGTTACAAAACATGATCATCTCATACAATAAATATAGCATCATGTCTTGACCATATCACATCACAACATGCCCTGCAAAAACAAGTTAGACGTCCTCTACTTTGTTGTTGCAAGTTTTATGTTGCTGCTACGGGTTGAGCAAGGACCGTTCTTACCTATGCATCAAAACCACAACTATAGTTCGTCAAGTTAGTGTTGTTTTAACCTTCACAAGGACCGGACGTAGCCACACTCGGTTCAACTAAAGTTGGAGAAATTGACACCCGCCAGCCACCTGTGTGCAGAGCACGTCGGTAGAACCAGTCTCGCGTAAGCGTAAAGTCGGTCCGGGCCGCTTCATCCAACAATACCGTCGAGTATGACATGATGGTAAGTAGTATGCCTTGTATCGCCCACAACTCACTTGTGTTCTACTCATGCATATAACATCTACGCATAAACCTGGCTCGGATGCCACTGTTGGGGAACGTAGTAATTTCAAAAAAATTCCTACACACACGCAAGATCATGGTGATGCATTGCAACAAGAGGGGAGAGTGTCGTCCACGTACCCTCGTAGACCATTAAGCGGAAGCTTATGACAACGCGGTTGATGTAGTCGTACGTCTTCACGATCGACCGATCCTCAATACCGAACGTACGGCACCTCCGCGTTCAGCACACGTTCAGCTCGGTGACGTCCCGCGAACTCACGATCCAGTACAGCTCGGAGGAGAGTTTCGTCAGCACGACGGCATGGTGACGATGTTGATGAAGCTACTGTCGCAGGGCTTCGCCTAAGCACCGCTACAGTATGACCGAGGTGGATTATGGTGGAGGGGGCACCGCACACGGCTAGGAGAGATCAATGATCAACTTGTGTGTTCTAGGGTGCCCCCTGCCCCCGTATATAAAGGAGCAAGGGGGAGGCCGGCCGGCCCTGTAGGGCTCTCCAGGAGGAGGAGTCCTCCTCCTAGTAGGAGTAGGACTCCCCACTTTCCTACTCCTACTAGGAGGGGAAAGGAAGGGGGAGAAGGAGAAGGAAAGGCCCCCCCTTCCTAGTCCAATTCGGACCAGAGGGGGAGGGGGCGTGCGGCCTACACTGGCCGGCCCCTCTCTCTCTCCACTAGGGTCCAACAAGGCCCATTAACCCCAGGGGGGTTCCGGTAACCCCTCCGGCACTCCGGTAAAATCCCGATTTCACCCGGAACTCTTCCGATGTCCAAATGTAGGCTTCCAATATATCAATCTTTATGTCTCGACCATTTCGAGACTCCTCGTCATGTCCGTTTTCATATCCGGGACTCTAAACTACCTTCGGTACATCAAAACATATAAACTCATAATACCAATCGTCATAGAACTTTAAGCGTGCGGACCCTACGGGTTCGAGAACTATGTAGACATGACCGAGACACGTCTCCGGTCAATAACCAATAGCGGAACCTGGATTCTCATATTGGTTCCTACATATTCTATGAAGATCTTTATCGGTCAAACCGCATAACAACTACGTTGTTCCCTTTGTCATCGGTATATTACTTGCCTGAGATTCGATCGTCGGTATCTCAATACCTAGCTCAATCTTGTTACCGGCAAGTCTCTTTACTCGTTCTGCAATGCATCATCCCGCAACTAGCTCATTAGTTGCATTGCTTGCAAGGCTTATAGTGATGTGCATTACCGAGAGGGCCCAGAGATACCTCTCCGACAATCAGAGTGACAAATCCTATTCTTGATCTATGCCAACTCAACAAGTACCATCGGAGACACCTGTAGAGCACCTTTATAATCACTCAGTTACGTTGTGACGTTTGGTAGCACACAAAGTGTTCCTCCGGTAATCGGAGTTGCATAATCTCATAGTCATAGGAACATGTATAAGTCATGAAGAAAGCAATAGCAGTAAACTAAAACGATCAAGTGCTAAGCTAACAAAATGGGTCAAGTCAATCACATCATTATACTAATGATGTGATCCCATTAATCAAATGACAACTTATGTCTATGGTTAGGAAACTCATCTTTGATCAACGAGCTAGTCAAGTAGAGGCATACTAGTGACACTATGTTTGTCTATGTATTCACACATGTATTATGTTTCCGGTTAATACAATTCTAGCATGAATAATAAAAATTTATCATGATATGAGGAAATAAATAATAGCTTTATTATTGCTTCTAGGGCATATTTCCTTCATCTTCTTCCTGGACCCTTTGTGGGTGGAGCCCTCCATGGACTCGCGCAGCTGTTACCCTTCGTGGGTTATAGTCTCCATCAACGTGGACGTACGATAGCACCACCTATTGGAACCACGCCAAAAATCTTCGTGTCTCCATTGAATTTGCCATCTCCAAACCCATTCCTTTACCTTCATATGCAATGCTTTACATTCCACTGCTACACTCTTAGAATTGCTTGTGTAGGTTGATTGCTTGACTTGTGCTAATTGCTAAAATCTACCCACAACTAAAATTTGGAAAAGGTTAGATTTTTTATTTGGTCAAGTAGTCTAATCACCCCCTCTAGACATACTTTTGATCCTACAAGTGGTATCAGAGCTTTGGTCTCCATTTGCCTTGATTTCCATAGCTTTGGTGATCATAGCCTTAGTTTCACAACCTAGGAGAGTATGGAGTCTAGCGAGGGAAATTACCACCGTAGAGGTCCTTACTTTGATGGTACAAATTTTGCTAGTTGGAGGCATAAGATAAAAATGCATATTCTTGGTCATAACCCCGCCATTTGGGCTATCGTGCGCATTCGCTTGCAAGGTGATTTCTTCGAGGATGGAAAAGAACATGATCGTGAAGCAACAACAGAAGAAATGAAGATGTTGCAATAAAATGCTCAAGCTTGTGATATTCTCTTCAATGGATTATAACCCAAAGAATTCAACAAAATCAGCCGCCTTGAGAATGCAAAGGAAATTTGGGATACTTTGGTTAATATGCATGAAGGTACCGAGTCCGTCAGGGAATCCAAGTTGGATGTGCTTCAAAGTCAACTTGACAAGTTCAAGATGAAGGATGGTGAAGGAGTCGCTGAAATGTACTCTATGCTTGCTCTCATCACAAATGAGATTGCTGGCTTAGGAAGTGAAGAGATGACCAACAAATTCATCATCAAGAAGATCCTAAGAACCTTGGATGGAAATACGACACCGTGTGCACTTTGATCCAAATTATACCCAATTACAAAGATCTCAATCCCACGGAAGTCATTGGTAGAATTGTTGCTCATGAGATGTCACTCAAGGATAAGGAAGAGCTCCACAACAAGTCAAGTAGTGCTTAGAAAGTTTCAAGTGATGCTCCTACAACATCAAGCGAAAAACAAGTCTCTAATGAAGAATTGAGCTTAATGGTGAAAAGCTTCAACAAGTTCTACAAAAATAGAAGCAACGAGAAAAGCTCCAAGTCAAGGTCCTACAATGACAAAAGATCTTCTAGTCGTGATCGTAATTTCTACAATTGTGGAAGACCCAGACACTTCTCCAATGAGTGTATGACTCCCTACAAGAAAAGATAAGACTCATCGAAGAGGAGGAGTAGAATAGATGGCTCACCTCCAAAAGAGAGAAGGAGTAGAGATGATCGTTGTGAACGAAGACCCTCTCATAGAAGCAAGGATTCGGAAAGGAAGGACAAGTAATCAAAGAGCTACACAATACGAAGACATTAAGCTCACATTGGTGAATGGGTTTCAAGTTCCGACTCTAACAACTACTCCGAAAGAAGCTATCACTCTGACTCCGACTATACTCAAGATGACAGTGTTGCCGGTCTTGCACTTGTGTCATTCAACTCCTATGACATATTTGACTCACCAAATGAAGGAATTGGAAAATGCTTCATGGCTAAAGGCCCTAAGGTATCACACCCCGAGTATGCTGATTTCAATAGCGATGAAGATGATTTGCTAATGATGATTTACTTGTTGACAACACTAGTGATGAAAACTATGATGAACTTGCTAGTAATCATGCTAATCAAGATGAAACGAATGACAATAATAAGAAGGAGATTGAGCGTCTAACTAAAGAACTAAACACTCTTAAGTTAGCTCATGAAACAACTCTAGAGGATCATAGAGAGCTCCTAAGGACTCATGAGAAGCTACACTTGGCGTTGATCCCACTGGAGGTGTGGGTCAGATGAGGCCATCGATATCTCATCAGGCTCTTCGACACGCTGGGTTTGTAGTGCCTGCCGTGCCTTCTCCTGGGCGGGCTGCCGCGAAGGGGACTGCATCGTGGGGGTAGTCCTCTCCGTGTGGCTGCCATCGTGAGCTGCGGGTGTCGCGATGGTTCTGCGTGCTGCTGCGTATTGGCTTCAGCAAATCCAATGAGGCTCTGGATGGTGGCTCTCCACCATCCATCTTATCTGCCACCGGGGGAAAGTTCAGTAGCAGCTGAGCCTCGCCATTGCTTTGGCCATCGTCCCTGACATGGTGTGGGAGGCGGAGCGCGACGCCACTCGACTCCTGGTCAAACCAGAAGGAGCGTCATTGTGTTCCTGCTACCTTGTACCAATCATAAGGGTGGTCTGGCGCGGCTGAGGTTGGCCTTGGTGGTCAAGCTCTTGGTCAGCTGGGCCTTTACCATGCGGATGTGATCGTGGCAGATCGACGGCTCTGCTCGGGGTCTTGTCACGCTTGCCCTGCGTGGGACGGAGTGTGTGTCTTGACATCGCCCCCCTGGTCGGCACGACCAGGGGATCCTGGCTTGCGCTCGAACAGGCGTCGCCACTGCGGTGGTCGCGACCACTGGTGGGGCGAGGAGGCGGAGGCTGAGTGTCCCCTTGACCCGCACTGGGATGTCCATGCCCGCTAGAAGGTTGGGGGAGCCGGGCCACTCCTACGGCCCCAGTTCCCGCTCTGGCCGCGGTGGGTGTGTTGGCTGCACCGTTCGTGGTGCCTGCCCTGCCCGTCGCGGCTACGATGTCCACGACGCCCTCAGCTACAGGCGAGGAGGCCTTTGAAGCAGAAGGATGCGCCGCGCGCCACTTTTCTTCTTAGGAGCCATTGATGATGTAGAAGGTGATGAAGATCGATGAGATGGCTACTACTTCAAATTCACACAAGCAACACGCCCCTACCTGGAACGCCAAATATGTCATGGGGGAAGCATGATCACCTATGGGGCAGGGTTTCCCCTTTGTGGTTCGGTAAGGGGGTGGTCACATTGTACAAAGACCAGAAACAACAGGGTAGCACGGCGATGGACAACTCTCTTTTACCCAAGTTCGTCCTGCTTTGCAGCGTAAAACCCTGCCCCTGCTATTGTCGATTGATCTGGAGGAACACAAAGACGCGGTGAACTCAAGCTCGGCAAGTGTGTCTCGGGGAGAGCAGTCGCGCGTGTACAAGTGTTAAGGGATCAAATGTTCGAACCCCTTGCTAGGTGGCCTCGGGCATCCTTTTATAGCTAAAGTGGCGACCATAGTGGCAAAATAGTCATTACAGCATGATTAGATAGCTAACAGTACTATCATACCTAACTCTGGCAGTTAGGACAAAAGTGCATTAAATGCACTATTAGGTGTCATGCTGAGATTGAAGCCCGGCAAGCCTGCCGCACCGCTTATCCATCTGCCTCTTATTAGTGTGACACGCCATCATGACAGGTGTCAATAAAGTTAATCTCTTCTCCAGGAGGTTGCCACGTACCCGACAGGATCACCTAGCCACTTGGGAGCTCGACATTGCACTGATTAGTGATTGGCGTATGATGAGGTGGAGCGATGGCGTCTTGGTGGAGGCTTGCCGGTACGGAGCCTGTTGGGCTCTGTCTTGTGGTCTTGACGGCCCCGGGATGCTTGTCGGGTCGGTCTGTACTTGGTCACAGGCGCAGCCTCGCCCCTGACGGGCTCACCTGCCCGGCGAGGGAGGCCTTCTCAAGTGATTTTCTGATCACCTTAGCCTTCTTAATGCAATCCTTGATCTCACGAAGAGCGGTTTCTCTGGCTCATCTTCAGTCATGTCTTGGTACTTGATACGTCTCCTACGTATCTACTTTTCCAAACACTTTTGCCCTTGTTTTGGACTCTAACTTGCATGATTTGAATGGAACTAACCCGAACTGACACTGTTTTCACCAGAATTACCATGGTGTTATTTATGTGCAGAAACAAACGTTCTCGGAATGACCTGAAACTTCACGGAGCAACTTTTTGGAAAATATAAAAATACCTGCAAAAGATGAAGGCCAGGGGGCCCACCACCTCTCCATGAGGGTGGGGGCGCGCCCCCTACCTCGTGGGCCCCTGGTGCCTCTTCGACTCCAACTCCAACTCTATATATTGTGTTTCGGGGAGAAAAAAATCAGAGAGAAGAATTCATCGCGTTTTACGATACCGAGCCGCCGCCAAGCCCTAAAACCTCTCGGGAGAGCTGATCTGGAGTCCGTTCGGGGCTCCGGAGAGGGGAATCCGTCGCCATCGTCATCATCAACCATCCTCCATCACCAATTTCATGATGCTCACCACCGTGCGTGAGTAATTCCATCGTAGGCTTGCTGGACGGTGATGGGTTGGATGAGATCTATCATGTAATCGAGTTAGTTTTGTTAGGGTTTGATCCCTAGTATCCACTATGTTCTGAGATTGATGTTGCTATGACTTTGCTATGCTTAATGCTTGTCACTAGGGCCCGAGTGCCAAGATTTCAGATCTGAACCTATTATGTTTTCATCAATATAAGAGTGTTCTTGATCCTATCTTGCAAGTCTATAGTCACCTATTATGTGTTATGATCCGTTAACCCTGAAGTGACAATAATCGGGATACTTACCGGTGATGACCGTAGTTTGAGGAGTTCATGTGTTCACTATGTGTTAATGCTTTGTTCCGGTACTCTATTAAAAGGAGGCCTTAATATCCCTTAGTTTCCGTAAGGACCCCGCTGCCACGGGAGGGTAGGACAAAAGATGTCATGCAAGTTCTTTTCCATAAGCTTGTATGACTATATTCGAATACATGCCTACATTATATCAATGATCTGGAGCTAGTTCTGTGTCACCCTAGGTTATGACTGTTACATGATGAACCGCATCCGGCATAATTCTCTATCACCGATCCATTGCCTACGAGCTTTCCACATATTGTTCTTCGCTTATTTACTTTCCCGTTGCTATTGCTATCATCACTACAAAATACCAAAAACATTACTTTCACTACGGTTACCTTTTGTTACCGTTACCACTACTATCATATTACTTTGCTACTAAATACTTTGCTACAGATATTAAGTTTCTAGGTGTGGTTGAATTGACAACTCAGCTTCTAATACTTGAGAGTATTCTTTGGCTCCCCTTGTGTCGAATCAATAAATTTGGGTTGAATACTTTACCCTCGAAAACTGTTGCGATCCCCTATACTTGTGAGTTATCAAGACTATTTTCTGGCGCCATTGCCGGGGAGCATAACTCTATTCTTTGAGTCACTTGGGATTTATATCTGCTTATCATTATGAAGAACTTGAAAGATCCAAGAACCAAGATTTATCCCTCCACTATGAGGGGAGGTAAGGAACTGCCATCGAGCTCTGCACTTGATTCACCTTCTGTTTTGAGTAAGCTTGTGACACCTACACCTGCTTCTGCTATTCGTTCTGATATGTCGCATGTTATCGATGATGCCACTTCTGCTATGCATGATACTTATGATGAAACTACTTCTATGCCTAATACTAGTGTGCCACTTAGTGATTTTCTTGATGAACAAATTGCTAGGGCTAGAGAGATTGAAAATATCGAATCTGATAATACTGATGAAAGTGATGATGAAGAATCACTTGTTATTCCTGAGGGTTATGTTTTTGATCAAGAAGCTTCTTTAGCTATTTTAGCTTTCAAAGATAGAAACGAACATAAGAGGTTATTAGCTAAATGGAATAAGCAATGTCTAAATGCTAGAATGAAACCTGACCCTGCTTTTGCTACTTCACCTATCTGTGTTACTGATAAGGATTATGAATTCTCTGTTGATCCTGATATAATTACTTTGGTTCAATCTGATCCTTTTCATGGTTATGAATCTAAAACTGTTGTGGCACATCTCACTAAATTAAATGATATAGCCACCCTGTTCACTAAATATGAGAGAACTCGTTACTTTTATATCCTTAAAATATTCCCATTCTCATTAAAGGGTGACGCTAAGACATGGTTTAATTCTCTTGATCCTGGTTGTGTGCATAGTCCCCAGGATATGATTTATTACTTCTCTGCTAAATATTTCCCTACTCATAAGAAACAAGCTGCTTTAAGGGATATATATAATTTTGTGCAAATTGAAGAAGAGAGTCTCCCACAAGCTTGGGGGAGGCTTCTCCAATTACTTAATGATTTGCCTGATCATCCTCTTAAGAAAAATGAAATACTTGATATCTTTTATAATGGACTAACCGATGCCTCCAAAGATTACCTGGATAGTTCTGCTGGTTCTGTTTTTAGGGAAAGAACACCGGATGAAGTTGAAATTCTATTGAATAATATGTTGACAAATGCAAATAATTGGACACCTCCAGAGCCAATTCCTTAGCCTATTCCTAAACCAACTCCGAAGAAGAGGGGTATTCTATTTCTCAGTCCTGAAGATATGCAAGAGGCAAAGAAATCTATGAAATAAAAAAGGTATTAAAGCTAAAGATGTTAAGAATTTACCTCCTATTGAAGAAATACATGGCCTTAATTTACCATCTATTGAAGAAACATATGATCTTAACCCATTACCCATTAAAGAAAATCATGGTCTTGATAACCCGACACAGGTAGTAAAGGTACATCCTCTCTATAGATATGTTAAAGCTGAAATCCCATTTACTAAGTTTGCTAGCCCATGCTTAGATGAGTTTGATAAATTTATGGCTAAGCAAGAAGATTTTAATGCTTATTTTGGTAGACAATTGAAATACAATTCAAATATGCTTGAACACTTGGGTGATTATATGGCTAATGTCAAAGGTGAACTTAAACTTATTAGTAAACATGCTTCTATGGTTACCACTCAAGTAGAACAAGTACTTAAAGTTCAAAATGATTTGCTCAATGAATTGAATAGTAAGAATAATGATAATGCTGTTAGAGTGGCTACTAGAACTGGTAGAATGACTCAGGAACCTTTGTATCCTGAAGGCCACCCTAAGAGAATTGAGCAAGATTCTTAGAGAAATAATATAGATGCACCTAGTCCTTCTACAAGGAATAAAAAGAAAATGATAGGACTTTGCATGCTTCTAGTGAACCTGTTATTGAACCACCTGAGAATCCAAATGACATTTCTATTTCTGATGCTGAAACAAAATCTGGTAATGAACCTGAAACTAGTAATAATGTTAATGATAATGTTCATGATGATGCTCAACCTAGTAATGATAATGATGTAGAAATTGAACCTGATGTTGATCTTGATAACCGACAATCAAAGAATCAATGTTATGATAAGAAAGACTTTGTTGCTAGGAAACATGGAAAGGAAAGAGAGCCTTGGGTTCAGAAACCCATGCCTTTTCCTCCCAAACCATCCAAGAAAAAGGATGATGAGGATTTTGAGCGCTTTGCTGAAATGATTAGACCTATCTTTTTGCGTATGCGATTAACTGATATGCTCAAAACAAATCCTTATGCTAAGTACATGAAAGATATTATTACAAATAAAAGAAAGATACCAGAAGCCGAAATTTCCACCATGCTTGCTAATTATACTTTTAAAGGTGGAATACCAAAGAAACTTGGAGATCCAGGAGTACCCACTATACCATGCTCCATTAAAATAAACTATGTTAAAACTGCTTTATGTGATCTTGGAGCCGGTGTTA
This sequence comes from Triticum urartu, assembly GCF_003073215.2. Classification (NCBI taxonomy): domain Eukaryota; kingdom Viridiplantae; phylum Streptophyta; class Magnoliopsida; order Poales; family Poaceae; genus Triticum; species Triticum urartu. The sequence continues at coordinate 280,104,817 of NC_053026.1, forward strand.
GTGTTATGCCTCTCTCTTTATATCGTAGACTTGATTTGAATAAGTTGACACCTACTGAAATATCTTTGCAAATGGCTGATAAATCAACTGTTATACCTGTCAGTATTTGTGAGGATGTGCCTGTTGTAGTTGCAAATGTTACTATTTTAACGGACTTTGTTATTCTTGATATTCCCGAGGACGATAGTATGTCTATTATTCTTGGAAGACCCTTTTTGAACACTGCAGGGGCTGTTATTGATTGCACTAAAGGCAATGTCACTTTTAATGTTAATGGTAATGAGCATACGGTACACTTTCCGAGGAAACAACCTCAAGTCCACAGTATCAATTCTATTGGAAAAATTCCATCGATTATATTTGGAGGTTTTGAATTTCCTCTTCCTACTGTCAAGAAGAAATATGATATTCTTATTATTGGGGATGTGCATATCCCCGTTGAGGTAACATAGTGTTATTCAAAATTTGTCCGGTTCCATGTTATTCGGAATGAGTTCGTTAACAAGACGTGATCAACCTTGTTAGTGGATTCCTTTTGATGATCATGAGATGGATGAAACTAGAAGGCACAACCTTCTGTACCCCACTTTTACTTTCTGTTATTTATATTAAATAAAATAAAAATAAATATTTTTCTGTCTGTTATCTGATTATCCGTGCAATATAAAAATACCCCGAAAATAAAAGTTCTCCAAATGCCCTGAAATTTAAATATGATTTTTTCTACAATATTTGAGAATATTTGGCACCGAGAACACAACAGGAGGGTCAACCACCTGCCCACGAGGGTGGAGGGCGTGCCCTACCCCCTGGGCGCGCCCCTGTCTCGTGGGCCCACGGTGGCCCTCCTCCACTTATCCTTTCACCCACACACTCCTTCTTCCTCCCCCAAACATGAATATCCAGCTCAATCACGAGTTCTAGCTCATCTTGCTGTCATTTTCGATCTCCTTGCTCAAAGCACCTCTCACAAAACTGCTTGGGGAGATTGTTCCTTGGTATGTGACTCCTCCATTAGTTTAATTAGTTTTTGTTCTAGTGCTTTATTCATTGCAAATCTTTGCTGCTTAGGTGACCCTGTTCTTGAGTTTGCATGTCAAATTTATATGGTCAAAAGTAGTTTTGATGCATGATATAGGCCCTAGGCACTTGTAGGAGTAGTTTCTATCAATATTATTGAGTTTGGTTTACTTTTATTTTGAAGTTACTAAAAATTTCAGAATTTTTCAGAAAATGATGAGGAGACTTTTGAGGGGTTCATCGAGACAAAGCTCGAAGGAAAAGGCACCAAAGACTAAGTATAATCTTCCTCGCACTGTGGAGGTTCGGGCGTGTGAATGGCCTTCCGATGATTTCTTGAGAGCAGCCGGGATTTATGAAGATTTTCATGAATTGGCTAAGAATGCAGGCCTCACCGCTTTCCTCCATGACCAATGCGATCAGTATCTCTTACTCACAAATACCTTTGTGCAAAACTTTCATTTCCATTCTAGGAGCTCACCACCTACGGTGGAGTTTCATTTATATGATGAGCATACGGAGATGCCACTTTATGATTTTTGTCGGGTTTGCTTAGTCCCTTTTGAGGGCAAGACAGAGGAACCACATCGCGATGATGTGGAGGGGTTTATTGATACTATCACTGTAGGGGAAACAAGGAAGGTTTCCGATGCATGAATCACTAGCATACATTTTCCCGTTTTACGTTATTTTCCATTATTTGCTAGTCGTTGTTTAATTGGTCGCGGAAACTGTGGAAACCTTAGTATCCCTGATATTATTTTGCTCCACGGTTTATACGGTGATAACTCTGTTAGTATGGGCGGTATTATTGCCAAACGGTTAAGTCTGAACCGTACCAAGGGCCCCATATTTGGAGGCATCTATGCTTCACGCCTAGCTGCACATTTTAACATACCCATTAGGCATTATGAGAAGGAAGAAAAGGTGCTGCCTCGTGTTTATCTAGATTATAAAAGTATGGTGGCACATGATTTTATTGTTAAGAATAGGGAAGGAGAGCTTAAATACCAATTGTTCTTTAATAAACATCATCTCGAGACTATTACCCTGCCTGCTCCTTCTTTGTTTGATTTATCTGTAGGCCAGTACCTTGTTCCGTTAAAGGCTATTCACGCCTATCGAAACCCTGCAACAGCCATTGAGCCAGAGCCGGAACCACAAGTTGATCCTCCACGGCAGTCTAACTATCAGTGGGATCCGAAGATGATTGTCAGCCAGTGGCAATCGGAGCCTTCCTCTTCTTCATCTCAGTACGACCCCGACTACTATTATGGATATCCGCCAGACCAGCCGTGGCCATAGATCAACTTAGGCCAAAAGCCTAAGCTTGGGGGAGTATGTATTTCCCACCGACATTACATTTATGTTCACACACTCATTGCTAGATGTCGGTGCTCATACTTTTTCATTGTATCATCCATGCTAGTTTAATTTCCTTTTTATGCTTTCTTCTTGTGTGTTTAATAAACCTTAAGAAAAAAAATTAGTTGTAGCTTTTAGTTAGTTTAATTTCCATGCTTGTAGTAGTGATTAAAAAGAAAACCCAAAAATATTTCCTGTTCTTCTTTTGCTTGTTGGGAGCTTTCCCGTGTAAATAGTTTTATTTCTTTTCTTCTCTTTGCGGGTCGATAGGAGAAGACCATAATTAAATTGTTGAAGTGGCTCTTATATGCATACTTGTTGATCTGACAAAAGAGCCCATATTGCCTTGTCTTCTCCTATTTATTCAATGCTTGCTGATTCCAGCTTAGTCCAATACACGTGCACTATTATCATTATTCACATCATTCGGCCGTGCAAGTGAAAGGAAATTACGACGATATATGATGGATTGACTGAGATGAGAAAAGCTGGTATGAACTTGACCTCTTTTGTTTTTGTAAATATGATTAGTTCATCGTTCCTGATTCGGCCTATTATGAATAAACATGTTTGCAATGACAACTAGAGATCATAGTTTCTTGTGCCATGCTTGATTAGCTATGAGTTATAATGGTTTACCTTGCGTGCCAACATGCTATTGAGATGGTTATGATGTGGTATGATAGGGTGGTATCCTCCTCTGAATGATTTAAGTGACTTGACTTGGCGCATGTTCACGCATGTAGTTGAAACAAAATCAACATAGCCTTCACGATATTTATGTTCATGGTGGATTATATCCTACTCATGCTTGCATTCGGTGTTGATTAATTTTAATGCATGTTCATGACTGTTGTCGCTCTCTAGCTGGTCGCTTCCCAATCTTTTGCTAGCCTTCACCTGTACTAAGCGGGAATACTGCTTGTGCATCCAATCCCTTAAACCCCAAAGTTATTCCACATGAGTCCACTATACCTACCTATATACGGTATCTACATGCCGTTCCAAGTAAAATTGTATGTGCCAAACTCTAAACCTTCAAATAAATATCCCGTTTTGTATGCTCGAATAGCTCATGTATCAACTATGGCTGTCTGTATCTTCCATGTTAGGCGGGTTACTCTCAAGAGGAGTGGACTCCGCTCCTCACTCACGAGATAAATGACTGGTCACCGGGATGCCCAGTCCCATGCTTTATGCAAACTAAATCAAAATAATTGCAAACAAAACTCCCCCTGGGACTCTTGTTAGTAGGAGGCACTCGTTGTTTTGAGCAAGCCATGGATTGATGTTTGTTGGTGGAAGGGGGAGTATAAACTTTACCATTCTGTTTGGGAACCGCCTATAATGCGTGTAGCATGGAAGATATCGCCATCTCTTGGTTGTTATGTTGACAATGAAAGTATACCGCTCAAAATATTATTCACCTTTGTTTCAAAACTGAGCTCTAGCACCTCTACAAATCCCTGCTTCCCTCTACGAAGGGCCTATCTATTTACTTTTATGCTGAGTCATCATCCTCTTATTAAAAAGCACCAGTTGGAGAGCACCACTGTCATTTGCATTCATTACTGTTAGTTTACATTGAGTATGACTTGACTGGATCTCTTTTACCATGAATTACAATGTCTAGTCAGTCCTTGGTCTTTAAAGGTGCCCTGCATTTATGTTTTGCAGTCTCAGAAAGGGCTAGCGAGATACCACCTTGTTATATCATATTATGATTGTTTTGAGAAAGTGTTGTCATCCGAGATTTATTATTATTGCTTGCTAGTTAATTATGCTATTGATATGAGTAAACTTGAGAGCTGGGCGTTATTGCGAATGGGGTTAGTTATAATCTTTGCTGAAAACTTGAATGCTGGCTTTACATATTTACAACAACAAGAGCAAACAGAGTTTGTAAAAGTTTTTCTTTATCACTTTCAGTTTGTCAACTGAATTGCTTGAGGACAAGCAAAGGTTTAAGCTTGGGGGAGTTAATACGTCTCCGACGTATCTACTTTTCCAAACACTTTTGCCCTTGTTTTGGAATCTAACTTGCATGATTTGAATGGAACTAACCCGGACTGACGCTGTTTTCAGCAGAATTACCATGGTGTTATTTATGTGCAGAAACAAACATTCTCGAAATGACCTGAAGCTTCACGGAGCAACTTTTTGGAAAATATAAAAAATACCTGCAAAAGATGAAGGCAAGGGGGCCCACCACCTCTCAACGAGGGTGGGGGGCGTGCCCCCTACCTCGTGGGCCCCCTGGTGCCTCTCCGACTCCAACTCCAACTCTATATATTGTGTTTCGGGGAGAAAAAAATCAGAGAGAAGAATTCATCGCGTTTTACGATATGGAGCCGCCGCCAAGCCCTAAAACCTCTCGGGAGGGCTGATCTGGAGTCCGTTCGGGGCTCCGGAGAGGGGAATCCGTTGCCATCATCATCATCAACCATCCTCCATCACCAATTTCATGATGCTCACCGCCGTGCGTGAGTAATTCCATCGTAGGCTTGCTAGACGGTGATGGGTTGGATGGGATCTATCATGTAATCGAGTTAGTTTTGTTAGGGTTTGATCCCTAGTATCCACTATGTTCTGAGATTGATGTTGCTATGACTTTGCTATGCTTAATGCTTGTCACTAGGGCCCGAGTGCCATGATTTCAGATCTGAACCTATTATATTTTCATCAATATAAGAGTGTTCTTGATCCTATCTTGCAAGTCTATAGTCACCTATTATGTTTTATGATCCGTTAACCCCGAAGTGACAATAATCGGAATACTTACTAGTGATGACCGTAGTTTGAGGAGTTCATGTATTCACTATGTGTTAATGCTTTGTTCCGGTACCCTATTAAAAGGAGGCCTTAATATCCCTTAGTTTTCGTAAGGACCCCGCTGCCATGGGAGGGTAGGACAAAAGATGTCATTCAAGTTCTTTTCCATAAGCACGTATGACTATATTCGGAATACATGCCTACATTATATCAATGATCTGGAGCTAGTTCTGTGTCACCCTAGGTTATGACTGTTACATGATGAACCGCATCCGGCATAATTCTCTATCACTGATCCATTGCCTACGAGCTTTCCACATATTGTTCTTCGCTTATTTACTTTCCCGTTGCTATTGCTATCATCACTGCAAAATACCAAAAACATTACTTTCACTAATGTTACCTTTTGTTACCGTTACCACTACTATCATATTACTTTGCTACTAAATACTTTGCTGCAGATATTAAGTTTCCAGGTGTGGTTGAATTGACAACTCAGCTGCTAATACTTAAGAGTATTCTTTGGCTCCCCTTGTGTCGAATCAATAAATTTGGGTTGAATACTTTACCCCCGAAAACTATTGCGATCCCCTATACTTGGGGGTTATCAGTACTTCATGTATATGTGGTCGTACGCTGCTGCATGAGTCAGGTCAGCAAACACACATGTTTGTTGCACCGACAAAAAGCTTGTGGAAGCTTGGCCTCAAGGAGGAGTCGTGTCCGGAGAAGAAGGACCTTGACGAGAAGGTCGAGGTGGTGGAGATCAAAGAGGAAGAATAAGCACAAGAAGGAGATCATGATACAACTCCAGATGAGTATCCTCCTAATCTCTATCAATTCAATATCCATGGATCTATTCCATTATTTCCTATGGGGCCTCCTCAAGCCGAGTGGGGAAAGGAGCCGCCGACCCCACAGGAGATGAATGAAAAGATCAAGGAATTGTAGAAAGTTTCAAAGGCTTGTGTTAATGTGATCGGGGATGGAATTGATTGCTATTGTCTAATGAGTAAAGACTTGGAAGCAAGGGTAGATGGTCTTCTTCATAAGGTCGGGCTTATGATTGAAGCTCTTAACAACAACACTGCACATCTTGAGTTTTTAACCGATGTTGTAGATGATCGGCAAGGCATGATCAAGGGGATGAAGAAGACACTCAAAAGCATCTGCGCTGCCTTCCAAGATTCCCAAGAATGAGCATATAATGCTTAGTGCCTAGATCTCCTAGCTTGATTGTAAGCTTGCGGCAGATTCACGTGCACATTGTATCTTTACTTTTATGCATTTCCCTTCCGCAAGCCGAGATTAAGACTTATTTTCAATAAGGTTGAACTATCATTTTTCTCATGAATATGGGATGATCCTTTCCAATGAGTTTACGCATATCTTGATGCATGAGACCACTATTGCTAAATTCAGAACGTACTTGATGACTTTTGTGATCTAAATAGTAGCCCATGATTACTTTCATAATGATTATAAGTCCTCCAAACTGCAGTTGTTAAATTTTTGAAAGAAGATGAAATAACTACATATGCTAGTTCATTGAAGGTTTCACCTCACAAGAGGGCAAGCAAAGAAGTTAATCCTCCTAAAAATTTAAAAGTGATTTCAAAAAATAAGTCTTGCCGAGATTCATGTTTGGCTTACATATCATAAAAAAAGATGAGATGAGCCTATAGCATGTCTCAATGACAGGAGACTTAATTATGTGAAAAATATAAAGTTCCTAGAAGAATAAGAAGAAAATAATAACTGCTTACACGGTTGAAATAGCGATGAACTAGGATATGAAGTTGTTACCTGTTCGCAATAAAATTGAGCAACAAAATGTGGATGTCTACATGATCCTTATCATGGTGAATATGAGCTACCATTTATTGCAAATCCCTCATATGAAATCATTCCTTTAGAATAGTGATGGACTCATGCTTCTACGTATCTGTAACTCATAAACACAAGGCTGGCCTTGTTTTTACAAGCCACGATACTTGCTCGGGGACGATTAAGACTTAATCTTGGGCGAGTTAATGAGTCCAATTTAGGTGATGTTTTTACTAACTATTTTGTGCCCACAGAGTAGGCTTTGTGGAATTTTACTGCGTCCGCTGATACGTCTCCAACGTATCTATAATTTTTGATTGTTCCATGCTATTATATTATCTGTTTTGGATGTTAATGGGCTTTAATTTACACTTTTATATTATTTTTTGGACTAACCTATTAACCGAGGGCCCAGCCCAAATTGCTGTTGTTTTTTTGCCTATTTTAGTGTTTCGCAAAAAAGGAATATCAAACGGAGTCCAAACGGAATGAAACTTTCGGGAGCATTATTTTTGGAACAAACGTGATCTAGGGGACTTGGAGTGGACGTCAAGAAACAATTGAGGAGGCCACGAGGCAGGGGGGCGTGCCCACCCCCTGGGTGCGCCCTCCACCTTCATGGGCCCCTCGTTGCTCCACCAACCTACTTCTTCCTCCTATATATATCCATATACCCCCCCAAACATCCAGGAGCACCACGAAACCCTATTTCCACTGCCGCAACCTTCTGTACCCAAGAGATCCCATCTTGAGGCCTTTTCTGGAGCTCCGCCGGAGGGGGCATTGATCACAGAGGGCCTCTACATCAACTCCATGGCCCCTCCGATGATGTGTGGAGTAGTTTACTTCAGACCTTCGGGTCCATAGCTAGTAGCTAGATGGCTTCTTCTCTCTCTTTGGATCTCAACACAAAGTTCTCCTCGATTCTCTTGGAGATCTATTCGATGTAATCTTCTTTTGCGGTGTGTTTGTCGAGATCCGATGAATTGTGGGTTTATGATCAAGTTTATCTATGAACAATATTTGAATCTTCTCTGAATTCCTTTATGTATGATTGGTTTATCTTTGCAAGTCTCTTCGAATTATCAGTTTGGTTTGGCCTACTAGATTGATCTTTCTTGCAATGGGAGAAGTGCTTAGCTTTGGGTTCAATCTTGCGGTGCTCGATCCCAGTGATAGAAAGGGAAACGACACGTATTGTATTGTTGCCATCGAGGATAAAAAGATGGGGTTTATATCATATTGCATGAGTTTATCCCTCTACATCATGTCATCTTGCTTAAGGCGTTACTCTGTTCTTATGAACTTAATACTCTAGATGCATGCTGGATAGCGGTCGATGTGTGGAGTAATTGTTAGGAAATGTAGTAATTTCAAAAATTCTCCTATGCACACACAGGATCATGGTGATGCATAGCAACCAGAGGGGAGAGTGTTGTACACGTACCCTCATAAACCGTTAAGCGGAAGCATTATGTCAACACGGTTGATGTAGTCGTACGTCTTAACGATCGACCGATCCTCAGTACCGAACGTACGGCACCTCCGTGTTCAGCACACGTTCAGCTCGATGACGTCCCACGAACTCACGATCCAGTAGAGCTCGGGGAAGAGTTTCATCAGCACGACGGCGTGGTGACGATGTTGATGAAGTTACCGCAGCAGGGCTTCGCCTAAACACCGCTACAGTATGACCGAGGTGGATTATGGTGGAGGGGGGCACCGCACACGGCTAGGAGAGATCTTTGAGATCAACTTGTGTGTCTAGAGGTGCCCCCTGCCCCTGTATATAAATGAGCAAGGGGAAGGCCGGCCAGCCCTTGTTGGCTCGCCTAGGAGGAGGAGTCCTCCTCCTAGTAGGAGTAGGATTCCTCCCTTTCCTACTCCTACTAGGAGGGGAAAGGCAGGGAGAGAAAGAGAAGGAAAGGGGGGCACCGCCCCCCTTCTCCTAGTCCAATTCAGACAGGGGGAAGGGGGCGCGCTGCCTGCCCTAGGCCGGCCCCTCTCTCTTTCCCTTATGGCCCAACAAGGCCCATTAGCCCCCGGGGGGTTCCGGTAACCCCTCCGGTACTCCGGTAAAATCCCGATTTCACTCGGAACTATTCCGATGTCCAAATGTAGGCTTCCAATATATCAATCTTTATGTATCGACTATTTCGAGACTCCTCGTCATGTCCGTGATCACATCCGGGACTCCGAACTACCTTCGGTACATCAAAACATATAAACTCATAAAACCGACCGTCACAGAACTTTAAGCGTGCAGACCCTACGGGTTCGAGAACTATGTAGACATGACCGAGACACATCTCCAGTTAATAACCAATAGCGGAACCTGGATGCTCATATTGGTTCCTACACATTCTACGAAGATCTTTATCGGTCAAACCGCACAACACTATACGTTGTTCTCTTTGTCATCGGTATGTTACTTGCCCGAGATTCGATCGTCGGTATCCAATACCTAGTTCAATCTCGTTACTGGCAAGTCTCTTTACTTGTTCCATAATACATCATCCCGTAACTAACTCATTAGTTATCATGCTTGCAAGGCCTATAGTGATGTGTATTACCGAGAGGGCCCAGAGATACCTCTCCGACAATGACAAATCCTAATCTTGATCTATGCCAACTCAACAAGTACCATCGGAGACACCTATAGAGCACCCTTATAATCACCCATTTACGTTGTGATGTTTGGTAGCACACAAAGTGTTCCTCCGGTATTCGGGAGTTGCATAATCTCATAGTCATAAGAACATGTATAAGTCATGAAGAAAGCAATAGCAATAAACAAACGATCAAGTGCTAAGCTAACGGAATGGGTCAAGTCAATCACATCATTCTCTAATGATGTGATCCCGTTAATCAAATGACAACTCATGTCTATGGTTAGGAAACATAACCATCATTGATTCAACGAGCTAGTCAAGCAGAGGCATACTAGTGACACTATGTTTGTCTATGTATTCACACATGTATTATGTTTTCGGTTAATACAATTCTAGCATGAATAATAAACATTTATCATGAAATAAGGAAATAAATTATAACTTTATTATTGCCTCTAGGGCATATTTCCTTCAGCCTCCCACTTGCACTGGAGTCAATAATCTAGTTCACATCGCCATGTGATTTAATACCAATAGTTCACATCACCATTTGATTAACAACCCATAGTTCACATCGTCATGTGACCAACACCCAAAGGGTTTACTAGAGTCATAATCTAGTTCACATCGTTATGTGATTAACACCCAAAGAGTACTAAGGTGTGATCATGTTTTGCTTGTGAGAGAAGTTTAGTCTACGGGTCTGCCACATTCAGATCCGTATGTATTTTGCAAATTTCTATGTCAACAATGCCTTGCACGGAGCTACTCTAGCTAATTGCTCCCACTTTCAAAATGTATCCAGATTGAGACTTAGAGTCATCTGGATCAGTGTCAAAATTTGTATCGACGTAACCCTTTACGATGAACCTTTTGTCACCTCCATAATCGAGAAACATATCCTTATTCTACTAAGGATAATTTTGACCGCTGTCCAGTGATCTACTCCTAGATCACTATTGTACTCCCTTGCTAAACACAGTGTAGGGTATACAATAGATTTGGTACACAGCATGGCATAATTTATAGAAACTATGGCTGAGGCATAGGGAATGACTTTCATTCTCTTTCTATCTTCTGCCGTGGTCGGGCTTTGAGTCTTACTCAATTTCACACCTTGTAACACAGGTAAGAACTCTTTCTTTGACTGTTCCATTTTGAACTACTTCAAAATCTTGTCAAGGTATGTACTCATTGAAAAAACTTATCAAGCGTCTTGATCTATCTCTATAGATCTTGATGCTCAATATGTAAGTAGCTTCTTTATTTGAAAAACTCCTTTCAAATACTCCTTTATGCTTTCCATAAAATTCTACATTATTTCCGATCAACAATATGTCATTCACATATATTTATCAGAAATGATGTAGTGCTCCCACTCACTTTCTTGTAAATACAGGCTTCACCACAAGTTTGTATAAAACTATATGCTTTGATCAACTCATCAAAGCGTACATTCCAACTCTAAGATGCTTGCACCAGTCCATAGATGGATCGCTGGAGCTTGCACATTTTGTTAGCACCTTTAGGATCGACAAAACCTTCTGGTTGCATCATATACAACTCTTCTTTAAGAAATCCATTAAGGAATGTAGTTTTGATATCCATTTGCCAGATTTCATAAAATGTGGCAATTTGCTAACATGATTCGGACAGACTTAAGCATCGCTATGAGTGAGAAAATCTCATTGTAGTTAACACCTTGAACTTTGTCAAAACCTTTTTCGGCAAGTCTAGCTTTCTAGATAGTAACACTACTATTAGCATCCGTCTTCCTCTTGAAGATCCATTTATTTTATATGTCTTGTCGATCATCGGGCAAGTCAACCAAAGTCCACACTTTGTTCTCATACATGGATCCCATCTCAGATTTCATGGCCTCAAACCATTTCGCGGAATCTGGGCTCATCATCTCTTCCTCATAGTTCGTAGGTTCGTCATGGTCAATTAACATGACCTCCAGAACAGGATTACCTTACCACTCTGGTGCAGATCTCACTCTGGTTGACCTACGAGGTTCGGTAGTAACTTGATCTGAAGTTACATGATCATCATCATTAGCTTCCTCACTAATTGGTGTAGGAGTCACAGAAACAGATTTCTGTGATGAACTACTTTCCAATAAGGGAGCATGTACAGTTACCTCATCAAGTTCTACTTTCCTCCCACTCACTTCTTTCGAGAGAAACTCCTTCTCTAGAAAGGATCCCTTCTCAGCAACAAATATCTTGCCTTCAGATCTGTGATAGAAGGTGTACCCAACAGTTACTTTTGGGTATCCTATGAAGACGCACTTCTCCGACTTGGGTTTGAGCTTATCAAGATGAAACTTTTTCACATAAGCATCGCAACCCCAAACTTTAAGAAACGATAGCTTAGGTTTCTTGCTAAACCACAATTCATACGGTGTCGTCTCAACGGATTTAGATGGTGCCCTTTTTAACGTGAATGCAGTTGTCTCTAATGCATAACCCCAAAACGATAGTGGTAAATCGGTAAGAGACATCATAGATTGTACCATATCTAATAAAGTATGGTTATGTTGTTCGGACACACCATTATGTTGTGGTGTTCCAGGTGGCGTGAGTTGCGAAACTATTTCGCATTGTTTAAAATGAAGACCAAACTCGTAACTCAAATATTCTCCTCCACGATCAGATCGTAGAAACTTTATTTTCTTGTTACGGCGATTTTCCACTTAACTCTAAAATTATATGAACTTTTCAAATGTTTCAAACTTATGTTTCATCAAGTAGATATACACATATCTGCTCAAATCATCTGTGAAGGTCAGAAAAGAATGATACCCGCCGTGAGTCTCAACACTCATTGGACCGCATACATCGGTATGTATTGTTCCCAATAAGTTAGTGGCTCGCTCCATTGTTCCGGAGAACGGAGTCTTAGTCATCTTGCCCATGAGGCATGGTTCGCAAGCATCAAAATGATTCATAATCAAGTGATTCCAAAAGCCCATCAGCATGGAGTTTCTTCATGCGCTTTACACCAATATGACCTAAACAGCAGTGCCACAAATAAGTTGCACTATCATTATTAACTTTGCATCTTTTGGCTTCAATATTATGAATATGTGTATCACTACGATCGAGATCCAACGAACCATTTTCATTGGGTGTATAACCATATAAGGTTTTATTCATGTAAACAGAACAACAATTATTCTCTAACTTAAATGAATAACCGTATTGCAATAAACATGATCAAATCATATTCATGCTCAATGCAAACACCAAATAACATTTATTTAGGTTTAACACTAATCTCGAAAGTATAGGGAGTGTGCGATGATGATCATATCAATATTGGAACCACTTCCAACACACATCGTCACTTCACCCTTAACTAGTCTCTGTTCATTCTGCAACTCCCGTTTCGAGTTATTACTCTTAGCAACTGAACCAGTATCAAATACTGATGGGTTGCTATAAACACTAGTAAAGTACACATCAATAACATGTATATCAAATATAGCATTTGTTCACTTTGCCATCCTTCTTATCTGCCAAATACTTGGAGCAGTTCCGCTTCCAGTGACCAGTCCCTTTGCAGTATAAGCACTTAGTCTCAGGCTTAGGTCCAGACTTGGGCTTCTTCACTTGAGCAACAACTTGCTTACCATTCTTCTTGAAGTTCCCTTTCTTTCCCTTTGCCCTTTTCTTGAAACTAGTGGTCTTGTTAATCATCAAAACTTGATGCTCTTTCTTGATTTCTACCTTCATCGATTTCATCATCATGAAAAGCTCGGGAATCGTTTTCGTCATCCCTTGCATACTATAGTTCATCACAAAGTTCTACTAACTTGGTGATGGTGACTAGAGAATTCTGTCAATCACTATTTTATCTGGAAGATTAACTCCCACTTGATTCAAGCGATTGTAGTACCCAGACAATCTGAGCACATGCTCACTACTTGAGCTATTCTCCTCCATCTTTTAGCTATAGAACTTGTTGGAGACTTCATATCTCTCAACTCGGGTATTTGCTTGAAATATTAACTTCAACTCCTGGAACATCTCATATGATCCATGACGTTCAAAACGTCTTTGAAGTTCCGATTATAAGTTGTTAAGCATGGTGCACTAAACTATCAAGTAGTCATCATATTGAGCTAGCCGAACGTTCATAACATCTGCATCTGCTCCTGCAATAGGTCTGTCACCTAGCGGTGCATCAAAGACATAATTCTTCTGTGCAGCAATGAGGATAATCCTCAGATCATGGATCCAATCCGCATCATTGCTACTAACATCTTTCAACTTAGTTTTCTCTACGAACATATCAAAAATAAAACAGAGGAGCTAAACGCGAGCTATTGATCTACAACATAGATATGCTAATACTACCAGGACTAAGTTCATGATAAATTAAAGTTCAATTAATCATATTACTTAAGAACTCCCACTTAGATAGACATCCCTCTAATCATCGAAGTGATCACGTGATCCAAATCAACTAAACCATAACCGATCATCACGTGAACTGGAGTAGTTTTCAATGGTGAACATCACTATGTTGATCATATCTACTATATGATTCATGCTTGACCTTTCGGTCTCAGTGTTCCGAGGCCATATCTGCATATGCTAGGCTCGTCAAGTTTAACCCGAGTATTCTGCTTGTGCAAAACTGGCTTGCACCCGTTGTAGATGGACATAGAGCTTATCACACCCGATCATCACGTGGTGTCTCGGCACGACAAACTTTGGCAATGGTGCATACTCAGGGAGAACACTTTTATCTTGAAATTTAGTGAGAGATCATCTTATAATGCTATCGTTAATCAAAGCAAAATAAGATGCATAAAAGATAAACATCACATGCAATCAATATAAGTGATATGATATGGCCATCATCATCTTGTGCTTGTGATCCCCATCTCTGAAGCACCGTCATGATCACCATCGTCACCGGCGCGACACCTTGATATTCATCGTAGCATCGTTGTCGTCTCGCCAACTATTGCTTCTACGACTATCGCTACCATTGAGTGATAAAGTAAAGCAATTATAGGGCGATTGCATTGCATACAATAAAGCGACAACCATATGGCTCCTACCAGTTGCCGATAACTCCATTACAGAACATGATCATCTCATAGAATAAATATAGCATCATGTCTTGACCATATCACATCACAACATGCCCTGCAAAAACAAGTTAGACGTCCTCTACTTTGTTGTTGCAAGTTTTACGTGGCTGCTACGGGCTGAGCAAGAACCGCTCTTACCCGCATCAAAACCACAATGATAGTTCGTCAAGTTAGTGCTGTTTTAACCTTCTCAAGGACCGGGCGTAGCCACACTCGGTTAAACTAAAGTTGGAGAAACTGACACCCGCAAGCTACCTGTGTGCAAAGCACGTCGGTAGAACCAGTCTCGCATAAGCGTACGCGTAATGTCGGTCCGGGCCGCTTCATCCAACAATACCACCGAACCAAAGTATGACATGCTGGTAAGCAGTATGACTTGTATCGCCCACAACTCACTTGTGTTCTACTCGTGCATATAACATCTACGCATAAAACCAGGATCTGATGCCACTGTTAGGAAACATAGTAATTTCAAAAATTCTCCTACGCACACACAGGATCATGGTGATGCATAGCAACGAGAGGGGAGAGTGTTGTCCACGTACCCTCGTAGACCGTTAAGCAGAAGCGTTATGACAACACGGTTGATGTAGTCGTACGACTTCATGGTCGACCGATCCTCAGTACCGAACGTACGGCACCTCCGCGTTCAGCACACGTTCAGCTCGGTGACGTCCCACGAACTCACGATCCAGTAGAGCTCAGGGAAGAGTTTCGTCAGCACGACGACGTGGTGACGATGTTGATGAAGTTACCGCAGCAGGGCTTCGCCTAAACACCGCTACAGTATGACCGAGGTGGATTATGGTGGAGGGGGGCACCGCACACGGCTGGGAGAGATCTTTGCGATCAACTTGTGTGTCTAGAGGTGCCCCTGCCCCTGTATATGAAGGAGCAAGGGGAAGTCCGGCCGGCCCTTGTTGGCTCGCCTAGGTGGAAGAATCCTCCTCCTAGTAGGAGTAGGATTCCTCCCTTTCCCACTCCTACTAGGAGGGGGAAAGGAAGGGAGAGAAAGAGAAGGAAAGGGGGGCGCCGCCCCCCTTCTCCTAGTCCAATTCGGACAGGGGAAGGGAGCGGGCTGCCTGCCCTAGGCTGGCCCCTCTCTCTTTACCTTATGGCCCAACAAGGCCCATTAGCCCCCGGGGGGTTCCGGTAAAATCCCGATTTCACCCGAAACTATTCCGATGTCCAAATGTAGGCTTCCAATATATCAATCTTTATGTCTCGACTATTTCAAGACTCCTCGTCATGTCCGTGATCACATCCAAGACTCCGAACTACCATCGGTACATCAAAACATATAAACTCATGAAACCGATCGTCATAGAACTTTAAGCGTGCGGACCCTACGGGTTCGAGAACTATGTAGACATGACCGAGACACATCTCCGGTTAATAACCAATAGTGGAACCTGGATGCTCATATTGGTTCCTACACATTCTACGAAGATCTTTATCGGTCAAACCGCACAACACTATACGTTGTTCTCTTTGTCATGGGTATGTTACTTGCCCGAGATTCGATCGTCGGTATCCAATACCTAGTTCAATCTCGTTACGGGCAAGTCTCTTTACTCATTCCGTAATACATCATCCCGTAACTAATTCATTAGTTATCATGCTTGCAAGGCTTATAGTGATGTGTATTACCGAGAGGGCCCAGAGATACCTCTCCGACAATCGGAGTGACAAATCCTAATCTTGATATATGCCAACTCAACAAGTACCATCGGAGACACCTGTAGGGCACCTTTATAATCACCCAGTTACGTTCTCACGTTTGGTAGCATACAAAGTGTTCCTCCGGTATTTGGGAGTTGCATAATCTCTTAGTCATAAGAACATGTATAAGTCATGAAGAAAGCAATAGCAATAAACAAATGATCAAGTGCTAAGCTAACGGAATGGGTCAAGTCAATCACATCATTCTCTAATGATGTGATTCTGTTAATCAAATGATAACTCATGTCTATGGTTAGGAAACATAACCATCATTGATTCAACGAGCTAGTCAAGTAGAGGCATACTAGTGACACTATGTTTGTCTATGTATTCACACATGTATTATGTTTCTGGTTAATACAATTCTAGCATGAATAATAAACATTTATCATGAAATAAGGAAATAAATAATAACTTTATTATTGCCTCTAGGGCATATTTCCTTCAGTAATAGTAGTAGATGCAGGCAGGAGTCGGTCTACCTGTCACGGACGTGTTGCCTATATACATGATCATGCCTAGATATTCTCATAATTATTCGCTTTTCTATCAATTGCTCGACAATAATTTGTTCACCCACCGTAATACTTATGCTATCCTAAGAGAAGCCACTAGTGAAACCTATGGCCCCCGGGTCTATTCTCCATCATACAAGTTTCCAATCTATTTTATTTTGCAATCTTTACTTTCAATCTATATCATAAAATACCAAAAATATTTCTCTTATTATTATTATCTCTATCAGATCTCACTCTTGCAAGTGGCCGTGAAGGGATTGACAACCCCTTTATCGCGTTGGTTCCGAGGTTCTTATTTGTTTGTGTAGGTACGAGGTGACTCGCGCGTGGTCTCCTACTGGATTGATACCTTGATTCTCAAAAACCGAGGGAAATACTTACGTTGCTTTACTGCATCGCCCTTTCCTCTTCAAGGGAAAACCAACGCAGTGCTCCAGAGGTAGCAAGAAGGATTTCTGGCGCCGTTGCCGGGGAGATCTACGCCAAGTCAAGACATACCAAGTACCCATCACAACTCTTATCCTTCGCATTACATTATTTTCCATTTGCCTCTCGTTTTCCTCTCCCCCACTTCACCCTTGCCGTTTTATTCGCCCTCTTTTTCCGTCCCCCTTCTCTTTTTCAGTTTGCCTCTTTTGCATGTTTCTTGTTTGCTTGTGTGTTGGATTGCTTTCTTGTCGCGATGGCTCAAGATAATACTAAATTGTGTGACTTTGCCAATACCAACAATAATGATTTTATTAGCACTCTGATTTCTCCTCTTACCGATGCTGAATCTTGTGAGATTAATATTGCCTTGCTGAATCTTGTCATGAAAGATCCGTTTTCTGGCCTTCCTAGTGAAGATGCCGCTACCCATCTAAACAACTTTGTTGATTTGTGTGAAATGCAAAAGAAGAAAGATGTGGATAATGATATTGTTAAACTTAAACTATTTCCGTTTTCGCTTAGAGATCGTGCTAAAGCTTGGTTTTTGTCTTTGCCTAAAAATAGTATTGATTCATGGAATAAGTGCAATGATGCTTTTATCTCTAAGTATTTTCCTCCTGCTAAGATCATCTCTCTTAGAAATGATGTTATGAATTTTAAGCAACTTGATCATGAGCATGTTGCACAATCTTGGGAGAGGATGAAATTAATGATACGTAATCACCCTACACATGGTTTGAATTTATGGATGATTATACAAAATTTTTATGCCGGATTGAATTTTGCTTCTAGAAATCTTTTAGATTCGGCTGCGGGAGGCACTTTTATGGAAATCACTTTAGGAGAAGCTACCAAACTCCTAGATAATATTATGGTTAATTATTCTCAATGGCACACGGAAAGATCTACTAGTAAAAAAGTGCATGCAATTGAAGAGATTAATGTTTTAAGTGGAAAGATGGATGAACTTATGAATTTTTTTTGCTAATAAGAGTGCTCCTACCGATCCTAATGATATGCCTTTGTCTACTTTGATTGAGAATAATAATGAATCTATGGATGTGAATTTTGTTGGTAGGAACAATTTTGGTAACAATGCGTATAGAGGTAATTTTAATTCTAGGCCGTTTCCTAGTAAATCCTCTAATAATTATGGCAATTCCTACAACAATTCTTATGGAAATTATAATAAGATGCCCTCTGATTTTGAAACTAATATTAAAGAATTTATTAGTTTGCAAAAGAGTTTCAATGCTTTGATTGAAGAAAAATTGCTTAAGATTGATGAGTTGGCTAGGAACGTGGATAGAATTTCTCTTGATGTTGATTCTTTGAAACTTAGATCTATTCCACCTAAGCACGATATCAATGAGTCTCTCAAAGCCATGAGAATTTCCATTGATGAGTGCAAAGAAAGAACCGCTAGGATGCGTGCTAAGAAAGATTGCTTTGTGAAGGCGTGTTCTTCTAGTTTTTATGATAATAAGGATGAAGATCTAAAAGGGATTGATGTGTACCCTATTAAATCTTTGTTTTTCAATATGAATCTTGATAATTATGGGACTGGATATGAGTCAACTTTAGTTAGAAGGCGTCCCAATGATTCGGAGTTTTTAGATCTTGATGCAAAAATTGTTAAAAGTGGGATTGAAGAGGTTAAAACTTTAGATAGCAACGAACCCACTATCTTGGATTTCAAGGAATTTAATTATGATAATTTATCTTTGATAGATTGTATTTCCTTGTTGCAATCCGTGCTAAATTCTCCTCATGCTTATAGTCAAAATAAAGCTTTTACTAAACATATCGTTGATGCTTTGATGCAATCTTATGAAGAAAAACTTGAGTTGGAAGTTTCTATCCCCAGAAAACTTTATGATGAGTGGGAACCTACAATTAAAATTAAAATTAAAGATCATGAATGCTATGCTTTGTGTGATTTGGGTGCTAGTGTTTCCACGATCCCAAAAACTTTGTGTGAGTTGCTAGGTTTCCGTGAATTTGATGATTGTTCTTTAAACTTTCACCTTGCGGATTCCACTATTAAGAAACCTATGGGAAATATTAATGATGTTATTATTGTTTCAAATAGTAACTATGTGCCCGTAGATTTCATTGTTCTTGATATAGGTTGCAATCCTTCATGTCCTATTATTCTTGGTAGACCTTTCCTTAGAATGATTGGTGCAATTATTGATATGAAGGAAGGGAATATTAGATTCCAATTTCCGTTAAGGAAAGGCATGTAACACTTCCCTAGAAATTAAATTAAATTACCATATGAATCTATTATGAGAGCCACTTATGGATTGCCTACCAAAGATGGCAATACCTAGATATATCTTCACTTTTATGCCTAGCTAGGGGCGTTAAACGATAGCGCTTGTTGGGAGGCAACCCAATTTTATTTTTATTACTTGCTTTTTGCTCCTGTTTAGTAATAAATAATTTATCTAGCCTATGTTTTTGTTGTGTTTTTTGTGTTTAATTAGTGTTTGTGCCAAGTAGAACCGCTGTGAAGACTTCGGGAAGTCTTTTTGATCTTGTTGTAAAAAACAGAAACTTTAGCGCTCACGAGAATTGCTGCCATTTTTTATTGGAGAGTTTTATTTAGTTAATTATTTTTGCAGATGATTAATAGATAAATTCCTCACGTCCAGAAATTTATTTTAGAATTTTTGGGGTTCCATAAGTTTGCGTTAGTTACAAATTACTACAGACTGTTCTGTTTTTGACAGATTCTGTTTTTCGTGTGTTGTTTGCTTATTTTGATGAATCTATGGCTAGTAAAAGAGTTTATAAACCATAGGGAAGTTGGAATACAGTAGTTTTAACACCAATATAAATAAATAATGAGTTCATTACAGGACCTTGAAGTGGTGTTTTGTTTTCTTTCGCTAACGGAGCTCACGAGATTTTCTGTTAAGTTTTGTGTTGTGAAGTTTTCAAGTTTTGGGTAAAGATTTGATGGATCATGGAACAAGGAGTGGCAAGATCCTAAGCTTGGGTATGCCCAATTCACCCCAAGGTAAATCCAAGGACTTCAAAAAGCCTAAGCTTGGGGATGTCCCGGAAGGCATCCCCTTTTTTGTCTTCGTTCATCGGTAACTTTACTTGGAGCTATATTTTTATTCAGCACATGATATGTGTTTTGCTTGGAGCGTCTTGTATGATTTGAGTCTTTGATTTTTAGTTTACCACAAACATACTTTCTGTACACACCTTTTGAGAGAGACACACATGAATCAGAATTTATTAGAATACTCTATGTGCTTCACTTATATCTTTTGAGCTATATAGTTTTTGCTCTAGTGCTTCACTTATATCTTTTAGAGCACGGTGGTGGTTTTATTTTATAGAAATAATTGATCTCTCATGCTTCACTTATATTATTTTGAGAGTCCTTTAGAACAACATGGCAATTTACTTTTAGGCATAATAAAAACTTCCATATAAGTGCATTGAATACTATGAGAAGTTTGGTACTTGATAATTGTTTTGAGATATGGAGATGGTGATATTAGAGTCATGCTAGTTGAGTAGTTGTGAATTTGAGAAATACTTGTGTTGAAGTTTGTGATTCCTGTAGCATGCACGTATGGTGAACCATTATGTGATGAAGTCGGACATTATTTATTTATTTATTGCCTTCCTTATGAGTGGCGGTCGGGGACGAGCGATGGTCTTTTCCTACCAATCTATCCCCCTAGGAGCATGCGCATAGTACTTTTTTTCGATAACTAATAGATTTTTGCAATAAGTATGTGAGTTCTTTATGACTAATGTTGAGTCCATGGATTATACGCACCCTCACCCTTCCACCATTGCTAGCCTCTCTAGTACCGCGCAACTTTTGCCGGTATCATACACCCACCATATACCTTCCTCAAAACAGCCACCATACCTACCTATCATGGCATTTCCATAGCCATTCCGAGATATATTGCCATGCAACTTTCCACCGTTCTGTTTGTTATGACACGCTTCATCATTGTCACATTGCCATGCATGATCATGTAGTTGACATCGTATTTGTGGCAAAGCCACCGTTCATAATTTTTTTCATACATGTCACTCTTGATTCATTGCATATCCCGGTACACCACTGGAGGCATTCACATAGAGTCTTATTTTGTTCTAAGTATTGAGTTGTAATTCTTGAGTTGTAAGTAAGAAAGAAGTGTGATGATCATCATTATTAGAGCATTGTCCCCGTGAGGAAAGGATGATGCATGATTCCCCCACAAGTCGGGATGAGACTCCGCACAAAAAAAAGAGTCCAAAAGAAGAAAATAAAGAAGGCCCAAATAAAAAAATAAGAGAAAAAGAGAGAAGGGACAATGTTACTATCCTTTTTCCACACTTGTGCTTCAAAGTAGCACCATGATCTTCATGATAGAGAGTCTCCTATGTTGTCACTTTCATAAACTAGTGGGAATTTTATATTATAGAACTTGGCTTGTATATTCCAATGATGGGCTTCCTCAAATTGCCCTAGGTCTTCGTGAGCAAGCAAGTTGGATGCACACCCACTTAGTTTCTTTTGTTGAGCTTTCATACACTTATAGCTCTAGTGCATCCGTTGCATGGCAATCCCTACTCACTCACATTGATATCTATTAATGGGCATCTCCATAGCCCTTTTGATACACCTAGTTGATGTGAGACTATCTTCTCCTTTTTGTCTTATCCACAGCCACCATTCTATTCCACCATAGTGCTATATCCATGGCTCACGCTCATATATTGCGTGAATATTGAAAACTTTGAGAACATCAAAAGTATGAAACAATTGCTTGGCTTGTCATCAGGGTTGTGCATGATTTAATATTTTGCATGATGAAGATAGAGCATAGCCAGACCATATGATTTTGTAGGGATAACTTTCTTTGGCCATGTTATTTTGAGAAGACATGATTGCTTAGTTAGTATGCTTGAAGTATTATTATTATTTCTATGCCAATATTAAACTTTTATCTTGAATCTTTTGGATCTAAACATTCATGCCACAATAAAGAAATATTACATTGAGAAAAATGTTAGGAAGCATTCCACATCAAAAATTCTGTTTTTATCATTTACCTAGTCGAGGACGAGCAGGAATTAAGTTTGGGGATGCTTGATGCGTCTCCAACATATCTATAATTTTTTATTGTTCCATGCTATTATATTATCTGTTTTGGATGTTAATGGTCTTTATTTTACACTTCTAAATTATTTTTGGGACTAACCTATTAATCGAAGGCCCAGCCCAAATTGCTGTTTTTTTGCCTATTTTAGTGTTTCGCAAAAAAGGAATATCAAACGGAGTCCAAACAGAATGAAACTTTCGGGTGCGCTATTTTTGGAACAAACGTGATCCAGGGGACTTGGAGTGGACGTCAAGAAACGATCGAGGAGGCCACGAGGCAGGGGGGCGCCCTCCACCCTCGTGGGCCCCTTGTTGCTCCACCGATCTACTTCTTCCTCCTATATATATATCCACATACCCCGCAAACATCCAAGAGCACCATGAAACCCTATTTCCACCGCCGCAACCTTCTGTACCCAAGAGATCCCATCTTGGGGCCTTTTCTGGAGCTCCGCCGGAGGGGGCATTGATCACGGAGGGCCTCTACATCAACTCCATGGTCCCTCCAATGATGTGTGAGTAGTTTACTTCAGACCTTCGGGTCCATAGCTAGTAGCTAGATGGCTTATTATCTTTCTTTGGATCTCATACAAAGTTCTCCTCAATTCTCTTGGATATCTATTTGATGTAATCTTCTTTTTTGGTGTGTTTGTCAAGATCAGATGAATTGTGGGTTTATGATCAAGTTTATCCATGAACAATATTTGAATCTTCTCTGAATTCTTTTATGTATGATTGGTTTATCTTTGCAAGTCTCTTCGAATTATCAGTTTGGTTTGGCCTACTAGATTGATCTTTCTTGCAATGGGAGAAGTGCTTAGCTTTGGGTTCAATCTTGCAGTGCTCGATCCCAGTGACAGAAAGGGAAACGACACGTATTGTATTGTTGCCATCGAGGATAAAAAGATGGGGTTTATATCATATTGCACGAGTTTATCCCTCTACATCATGTCATCTTGCTTAAGGCATTACTTTGTTCTTATGAACTTAATACTCTAGATGCATGCTGGATAGCGGTCGATGTGTGGAGTAATAGTAGTAGATGCAGGCAGGAGTCAGTCTACTTGTCACAGACGTGATGCCTATATACATGATCATGCCTAGATATTCTCATAATTATTCGCTTTTCTATCAATTGCTCGACAGTAATTTGTTCACCCACCGTAATACTTATGCTATCTTGAGAGAAGCCACTAGTGAAACCTATGGCCCCCGGGTCTATTCTCCATCATAAAAGTTTCCAATCTATTTTATTTTGCAATCTTTACTTTCAATCTATATCATAAAAATACCAAAAATATTTATCTTATTATTATTATCTCTATCAGATCTCACTCTTGCAAGTGGCCGTGAAGGGAATTAACAACCCCTTTATCATGTTGGTTGCGAGGTTCTTATTTGTTTGTGTAGGTTCGAGGTGACTCGCGCATGGTGTCCTACTGGATTGATACCTTGGTTCTCAAAAACTGAGGGAAATACTTAGGCTGCTTTACTGCATCACCCTTTCCTCTTCAAGGGAAAACCAACGTAGTGCTCAAGAGGTAGCATCCACGCACTTATTTTTGTTGATAATCCGTCAGGTAATGTCTTTTGGATCAATTATTGTTTAATGGAGAAAATCCTCAGAAATGGAGATGAAATCACACATTGAAGGTGATGGTAACCTTCCATAAAAGAATCAAGTGATACATCCATTTTGCACCATGATTTCCTACTATTATTTATAGTATTTTCAATCAATACAACACTTTCTGGAGCAATTTTAATGCCTTTTCTCTCATAATATGCAAGGTTTACACAAAGAGGGAGGTTACCAGTAGCTGGAATTCTGGACTTGAAAAAGCTATGTCAAAGATACCTATTTTGCACATCTCCAACTGAGCTGAAATTTTAGGAGATTTATTTTGGAATAAGTAAAAAATACTGGACAAAGAAGTACTAGATGGGGCCACCGAGGTGCCCACAAGGCACCAGGGTGCACCTGCCCCCCTAGGCGCGCCCTGGTGGGTGGTGGGGTCCCTGGCCAGCCCTCGGTGCCCATCTTTTGGTATATAAGCCCATTTTCCCTAGAAAAAAAATAAGGAGAGGACTTTCAGGATGGAGCGCTGCCGTCTTGAGGCCGAACTTGGACAGGAGCACTTTTGCACTCCGGCAGCATGATTTTGCCGAGGATACTTCCCTCCGAGAGTGGAAATCGAAGTCGTCATCATCACCAACAACCCTCTCATCATGCGAGGGCTAATCTGCATCAACACCATCTTAGCTCAAACCCTAGTTCATCTCTTGTATTCAATCTTTATATCAAAACCTCAGATTGGTACCTGTGGGTTGCTAGTAGTGTTGATTACATCTTGTAGTGCTAGTTGGTTTATTTGGTGGAAGATCATATGTTCAGATCTATTATACTATTCGGTACTCCTCTGATCTTGAGCATGAATATGTTTTGTGATTATTTACTTTTGTTCTTGAGGACATGCACTACAAAAAAATACACTTCCGTGATGATACATGTTTGTCACAGTAGGTCACGTTTTCTGTCATGCATGTACATCCATGACAATTTTATGACAGAATCAATATAATCATACATGTGCTATCCTATAAGTGTTCCATGACATTACCAAAATTATCATCACGAAAGTGTCCACTTCCATGACGATAAATGGCGCGTCATGGAAGTGCTTTCGTCAAGGGTAACCAACATGTGGCATCCACCGTAACGGGTCGCCGTTAAGCTATTGGGTCCGGTTTTGCATCCGATAACCTGTTAACAACCTGGACCAATGGGGATTTTCCACGTGTAAAATTCTCAATGGCCAGAGGAACCACGTGTCAGCTCACTGTTGGGACAGATGTCATCCACTCATTGGACAGGAGGCGCCTATGAAATGTCGACACGTGGCACAGCCCAACAGAGGCCCATTCCGATGAAAATGACGGCCTGTTTGACTTGGTCAAAAGGAAGTGGGCTGGCCCCACGGAAAGCATGTTAACGGCTTGTTCGTATATAGCCCATTTACGGCCCGCTAACTCATGACCCATTATGGCCTATCCGAATTAAGCCCAGTAGCGTCATTTGGGCCGTCCAATATGATTCCTGCCCGTTGTAACTTCCGGCCCATGTATGGGCCATGATGTCTTTTGGCCCATATGAGGCCCTTTGTAACTCTTGGCCCATTAACGGCCATGGTGAAATTGGCCCGTAATGAACAGTGCATAGCTTTATACCCATTAACGGCCCATTATTCCATTGGGTCGTTTCTAGCCCGTGTTATATTTCGGCCTTCTCAGGGCCCATTTATTCTTGGGCTTATTTCCAGCATTCAGTTACTTACGGCCCGTTGCTGGCCTTTTCTGCTTGTGGGCCAAATTCAGCCCGTCGTTACAGTCGGCCCGTTTGTGGCTCGTTAATCCGTTGGGCCGTTTTCATAGCGTCATCAAATATGACCGACTAACGACGGCCCGTTATGGTCAGCCCATGAATGGACGATGCAACTCTAGCTCGTTTACGGCCCATAATGCGGTCTGTTATTGGCCCATGTTTAGCCAATCGATCATACGGCCCGTAGAAGGCCCATTGTTTCTACGGCCCATAGGAGGCCCATGGTCACTACAGTAAATATGTAGCCCATGGTTATTGTGGCCTAGTTTTTAAAAATAGGTTATTGTAGCCACTAGCAAACCACGGAAAAAGAACTGCACTAACTACAACCAAATAAATAAACAAGACAACAAGGCAATAAATAAGCAAGCAACTTACGCTAGGCTATCACGGGTATTACACATATTACATCACTGGGCATCAAAGATCGCCACCAGTGCAAATATAGGGAACAAAGCAGCATATCACATACATTGGTTGTCAAAGTTGGCGACCAATGCAAATAAACACCGTAGCAAAACAAGTCTATAACTGAAACCACTTCAGAAGAGCTCAGGAAACAATATCCTGGGTACCCATAATGCTGGCAAGATGCTTAGCAAGCTTATTAACTTTCTCTTATTTGGCTGCTTAAATCCTCCAGCGCTTGTCGTTGCACTAGAAAGTATGCATCTGAATTATGTAGGGACTTCCTCAGTCCCTCGGCTTCGTGTCGCAGCACATCTGATCGATGTCTTTCAACTTGAAGTTGAGACTCAGGAACACGAACTGATTCAGGCAGCGAGTTCGAAGAGCTGGTGCCACCAATAGTGGCCAGTAACTCAAACACTACATCAAGACATGACTTTGGGGTTGTCTCACCATCGTCAAGATAGTTTTTATCAACTTTCTTGGAGACCAACAGGGATGTCTCACTATCTTGAACCTTGTATGCATTACTTCCTTTACCATTGCATAACGGGGTACTCTTCTCTAATATTTTGTCCGCATTCTAAAAGAGAAGCAAGCAGACACATCACAAGTTTACCATGTTGTATATGAAACTCATTTTGGTAAAACGTTCAGTAGTAAAGTGGAGAGGATAACAACATGAAACAAACATATATCTATGTACCATGGTCACTGTATGGTCTATATCATTCTAGTTTTTATTGCCAAATCAAGATAGAGACACAATTCAAATAATATTTTTTAAGACAAAGCAGAATAGATAGAATATAAGTGTGGGAAACTACAGAGCAATAACAACACTTGTAATGTGCATGACATGAGAACATAACTGTTTATTCAATTGAAACTGAAATCAACATAGAGCAAGTTACAATAGCAAACCAGTTAAAGAAATAGGTTTAAAACATATCTGTTACGCCATTGGAGTTTCAATTCCATCTTTCAAATTTGAAAATAGTTGGTATGAGTAAATACAATGATGCAAGAGCAAAGGAGTATGAACCATAGCTACAGAACCTGACCGGAGAACAATTCTTTTCTGCTTTAAGCGTTGAGTTGGGGTTATGAGTGGTGGTCCTCGTGCTTTGGGCATTGTAGTTTCCTTACTAACTGCTCGTGTTTGGGTGATCTGTGGTGGAGATAGTGCTGTGTCAACTGGAATTGGGTTACTATCTGCTGGGGTTGGGGTTAGAAGAGGTGTAGCTGGTTCTCTGTCCAACTGGGTAGGGGTACAATCTGCTAGAGTCTGGGTTATGTGTGGTGGGGCTGGTTCTTGGGAAAGTACAACTGTGGTTCTATCCGCATTGACTTGTAGAACTATCTTTTCTAAAGACCGTGTTGTTACTCCCTTAGATACTGCCATCGCCCTCTCCAATTCAAATGGCTGATAAACAAGAAAAGTAATTGAATGTACATACATTGTATGATAGACACGTGCAATGGATGGTGGGGAATAAAAGAGGGCATGAAATAATTCACATTTATGTTGTCTAACCAAACAGGATAGCATGACACAATTTCACATATATGATGGCTAACTAAATAGGATAGCATGACACAATTTCAAATATATGATTGCTAACTAAAAAGGATGGAAAGACATAGTTCAAAATATGATGACTATGTAATCAGGATGACATGATATAACTATATAATGTGTTTATTAAATAGGTTGGCATGCCATAATTCACATACATGCGCCTATGGAAACATGATAGCATGATATAATTCATGGATAGAATGACATAATTCAAAATATGATGACTATAAACACTAAACAGGATGAGATGATATAACTATATGATGTCTTCATTAAATGGGTTGGCATACCATAATTCAGATAGATGATGTCTATGTAAACATGATGGCATGATATAATTCAAATATATGATTTATATACTGAGCAAGTAAGTAGATGGCAATCACATATATGATGTAAAAACTAAGCAATGCAAGACAACATGCATGACATGAGTAATATAACCTTGCCAAGTTTGAGCATAGACCTCAGGGGGAAATATGACTAGTCATCTGTCTCTGAATCCTCCTCTGAGGAGCTATCTATAACCAGCAAGATGTCTGCTTCAGCAGGTAGCATTGTCTACTCTGGATACCTTGTTTTCTCTCCAGATACTTCCATCACTGCTTCAAATGGCTGATGCACAGGAAGAGTAGTTGAATATACAAACGTTGTCAACAAATGGAACACACAATACAAAAAAGGATAGCATGATATAATTCACATATATGATGATTGGCTAAACAACATGGCATTGCAAAATTCTCATATATAATGCCTTGCAACAAGATAGCATTGCATAATTCACATATATAATGTATTACAACTAGATGGCATTGCATAATTCACATATATGGCAATTAAACACTAAATAGGTGGCATTCACACAAAGCATGTCGAAACTAAGCAAATGACATAGCAATGCAAGACACCATACGCACGATACGAGCAACATAACCCTGCCAAGTTAGAGCATACACCTCGGGGGGGGGGATAGGATTGGTCATTTGTCTCCGAATCCTCCTCTGAGGAGATATCCGTAACCAGCGAGATATGCGCTTCGTCAGATAGCATAGTCTGCTCTGAAGACCTTGTTTTCACTCTAGAATTTTCCATCACCGTGTCAAATGGCTAATGCACACGAAAAGTAGTTGAATGTACTAACATTGTTCACAAATGTAATACATAATGAAAAAAAGGATGGCATGTGATACGTCTCCAACGTATCTATAATTTATGAAGTATTCATGTTGTTATATTATCATTCTTGGATGTTTTACAATCATTTTATAGCAACTTTATATCATTTTTTGGGACTAACCTATTGACCCATTGCCTAGTGCCAGTTGCTGTTTTTGCTTGTTTTTTACATCGTAGGAAATCAATATCAAATGGAGTCCAAACACCGCGAAACTTTCTGTGGATTTTTTATGGACCAGAAGACTCCCTATGGGCCAGAGCAACACTTGGGGGGGAGGTGCCACGAGGGGGGGCACAACCCACCAGGGCCTGCCTGGGGGCCTAGGCACGCCCAGGTGGGTTGTGCCCACCTCGGTGGCCTCCCGCACCCCCTCTTTGCCCTATAAATTGCCAAATATTCCAAAACCCTCGGGGGTTAACCTAGATCAAAAGTTCCGCCACCGCAAGGCTCTGTAGCCACCGAAAACCAATCTAGACCCCGTTCTGGCACCCTGTCGGAGAGGGGAATCATCTCCGGTGGCCATCTTCATCATCCAGTGGCCACCACGATGAGGAGGGAGTAGTCCACCCTCGGGGCTGAGGGTTTGTACCAGTAGCTATGTGTTTAATCTCTCTCTCTCATGTTCTTGAGATGTCACGATCTTGATGTATCGCGGGCTTTGTTAATATAGTTGGATCATATGGTGTTTTCCCCTCTCTATCTTGTTGTGATGAATTGAGTTTTTCCCTTTGAGATCTCGTAGTTATTGGATTGAATACTTTTATGGATTTGAGAGCACTTGATATATGTCTTGCATATGAATACTCGTGGTGACAATGGGGAATCGTATTGATTCACAGGATATGTGTTTTGGCATTCAACTCGCGGATTCCCGCGATGACATTGGGGTAATCTATGCATAGGGGTTGATGCATGTTCTCGTCTTTTGTTTCTTCGGTAGAAATCTTGGGGCACTCTTTGAGGTTCTTTGTGTTGGATTGAGTATTATGAATCTGAAATTATTTGGTGTTATTTTAGTACGGACTCTTGGATAGATCGATCAGAAAGAATAGCTTCAAGGTGGTTTCGTACCCTACAAACGATTTCTTCTTATGTTCTCCGCTAGATAGGAACTTTGGAGTGATTCTTCGTCGCACGTTGAGGGATGGTTATATGATCCAATTATATCAGCATTGTTGAGAGATTGCACTAGCGAAAGTATAGACCCTAGGCCTCATTTTCAAGCATTGCAATACCGTTTTTGTGCCCATTTTCTATTTGCTGCCTTGCTGTTTTTTATTTGTTCAGATTATAAAAATATATTTATACCATCCATATTACACTTTTATCATCATCTCTTCACCGAACTAGTTCACCTATACAATTTGCCATTGTATTAGGTGTGTTGGGGACACAATAGACTTCTTGTATTTGGTTGCAGGGTCGTTTGAGACAGACCATCTTCATCCTATGCCTCCCACGGATTGATAAACCTTAGGTCATCCACTTGAGGGAAAATTGATACTGTCCTACATAACTCTGCGCTTGGAGGCCCAACACGAGTCTACAAGAATAAAGTCGCGTAGTAGACATCAGCATGATATAATTCACATTTAAGATGACTGGCTAAGCAGGATGGCATTGCAAAATTCACATATATGATGCCTGACTAAACAAGATGACGTTGCATAATTCACATATACGATAAAGAAACTAAACAGATGGCATTCACAAAAAGCATGTCTAAACTAAGCAGATGACATATTTGATGTATAAAGTAAGCAATGCAAGGCACCATATGCATGATATTACCAACATCAGCATGCCAAGTTAGACAGAAGACCCCAGGGGGTAAATAGGAGTGGTCTTCTCTGTCTGAACCCCCTCAGAACAGGTATCTTCCTCTTGATTACAATATCAAATGGGTGGAGGGGGCTGCCTTTGCGCCCACCATGGAGCAACGTCTGCATGAACTTTTATTGCCACGCAAGGCTGGTCTCTTTTGCTCCACATGTTCAGTTCCATTGTGTACAATAACTGACATGTATAGGAATAAAACATAGTGAGACTATGTAAGGAGTGCATGCATAAATCTAGAGTGATGGTAGCAACCTGTGGATAGACCCAAAACCAATGATAGCAGGCAGATAATGGCTTCAGTTAAAAAATACAGATAATGGCTTCTTTACTATTTGTTTCCCACCCAACAAGAAATTCATAGTAGACATCAGATATTAACCATATAGTAGATAGATACTATTGATTGCGGCCCCGATGTGTACCCCACAACCATTTAAAAACTCAAGTTTGAGTATTACTTTGGAGCTGACTCAGATAGTCTAGAGGCCGAATCCCTGCTGTGATGGACCCTTCTGTCGTTGGAGCAGCTGAGCTGGGGTGCACAATGGCGCAGCAGGAGCGGGACAAAACACACAAGGTTTTCTTTGACAACTATTTGTAAGAGAAGTAATTCTGTAAGGGCTCGTTTGAATTAGAGGATTCTAACAACGCAGGGATAGGAAATACACAGTAATAGGACACAAATGCATGTGCAAAGAATTTAAAATCACATGATTTCTGTCAATCTGGGTGTTTGGTTAATAGGAATTGGAAGGTCACAGGAATGCAAAGAAGCATGGTCAAATTAAGTCAAACCACAAGAAAATGTACAATTATAATGCTATTATGCTACTATCACTTAGTCTTGTTCTTCATGAATAGGAATTTGAAAAGGAGGGCCAAGTGGGTATTAAAATTCCTATGGTTTTTCTTTGAAAGAGACATTAAAGGAACAAATCCTACAGTTTTCCTTTGCTCCATTCCTTTGAACCAAATGCATGAATAGTAGTACCATAGGAAACTTTCAAATTCATATGTTTTTCCTTCACTTTTCCTTTCAACCACTGGCAATTCTAGTAGGCAGGCTTGAACAGGGAAAAGCCTACACTCAAAAAATCATTTTGTGCTACTTCTACTACTTTGGACCCAGGCCACTGCCCTACTAGCTCAACTCCCAGGCCCATCTAAAAATGCACAGAAACGTGCAGAAATAAATAATGATGGTGTTCAAGAGAGTCGATCACGGATAGCTAAGTTGCCTAGTACCTCACTGCTTTTCATATAGTAGGAGAAACTAATTGTATTCCACGTTACTACATGTGCTCAATGGATAATATATATATATATATAACATGTAGAGTAAAAAAGTGATGCAACAAGTGTACAATCTCTTTGGTGAATCCATGTCGATCTCAGTGTGATTGGGTTGGTCGGTGAGGATGCTCCACTAATTTGGCAGTCGGAGGAGGGGAAGAAGATCTTAGGCGTCTGGAGATGGAGCTGGGGGTACTGCTTCGCTGTGATGGAGGGTTTCGTCGTTGGAGCAGCTCCGGTGAGTTGTACGGCGGCGAGGCTGAAGCGGGACAAGAGAGACAATGTTAACCTAAGTGGAATTCTAATAGCATCTCCAATAGATGACGTCAAATACATAACCACAAAGTGCTAGATGTAAAATACATCAGCCGCTCATCTCTAAGCTTAACCGTCGAAACTGAATTTAACTGTCGAAACTGAATTTAACTTTGAAACTAAATTTTGCTGTCGAAACTAAATTTTACTGTCGAAACTGAATGCACTAGTAGCAGAAAAGTAGTAGCAGCAGCGCCCGGAGCAGCAGCACGTGCGAGAGCCAGGGTAGCTGGTCGTGTATCAGCTTCTCGGGTAGCAGCTGCAGGGGCTCGAGCGAGAGAAGGATCTACTTCTCGTGCAGCAGCAACACAAGCAAGAGTAGAGCAGCATCTATTGGGGCTTGAGCCAGAGCAGGATCTACTGCTCGTGCAGCAGCAGCGCAAGCAAGAGTAGAGCAGCAACGCAAGCAAGAGCAAGAGCAGCAGCGCAAGCAAGAGCAAGAGCGAGAGCAGCAGCACAAGCAAGAGCAAGAGTGAGAGCAGCAGCGCGAGCAAGAGCAAACCAGGCAGGAGACCGAGAGAAAGAGCCGAGCAGCAGCACGAGCGAGAGCCAAAGTAGTAGCAGCTCCTACTGATGCGAAAGCCGCCGCCAAGGGAGCGACGCCGTGGAGGAAGTGGCCGGCGACACCACCGTGGATGGAGCGGCGCCATGTCGGCTCAGGACTGAGCACCGGCAGCACCGTGAGATTGAATCAAGAAGAAAATGTGGCGATTAGTGTAGAACCTCTTTGGTGGCGCCGATTAGGTCTCAGCTTCATCCGAGGAATCGGTGATGATGCTGCTCTTCCAGTGGTGCAGGTGAAGACGGCGGTGTGGGAATAGAGGTGGCATGAAAGACGAGGGGAACATCGGGGCAGCTCCTTGGAGGTGGAGGACGGGGTGGCTAAACCGGCGGGACGACGTGATCGACGATGGATCCTCATTCGATGTGGTGGATGAGGGACGTCGAGGTGTTGCTGTGGATGACATCGTCGGGGAAGAGGCTCCGGCTGGGTGGCGGACGGAGGAGGATGTGGGGCTTCGCGGGTTTTCGCGGCCTCAGTGTACGAATGGGTGGGCGGATGGGAGGGGGAACCATGGCTTAGGGACGCGCTTGTCCGAAATGTGGGGTAAGTTATGAAAGTACCCCCACTGATTTAAGTTAGGCGGTTCTTTCGGTTCAGGGGTATCACGGGCATTTTGCATGTCGGGATTTTGCAGGAGGTGGGAGTTTTCGCGCATGTTGTAATTTTGGGATAGCAAGGCGCGGGTTGAGATGGAGGGAGTTTTCGGAGCACAACGAGAGAAAGATATATCTTAAAATTTCGGGGTAACAAGGTGCGGGTTGAAATTTCTGGAGAAGCCTAACATGTACTGTACCAAATCACTTCGCACTTCCCTCGACGAAAAAACAAAAATAAATCAATTCGCACCACACAAGAGAGTTTAGTCCCGTGTACTATACCAAATCAATTCGCACTACAAATGCCATTCAAAACTTTGAATCCATGTTATGTTCAATTAAAATACTTTGCTACGTGTATAATGCATGCAACCTGCTACTCAAATGAACGTTTTAGTGCATTCCAAACGTATATACTACCACTTCAATATGAACTAAATTTGAATTCGTTTCTCTATTTGAATAAGATCTACAATCATGATTGTTGTCAAGTTAAACCATTTGAATTCGTTTCTCTCTTTTAATAAGATCTACAATAATCATTATTGTCAAGTTAAACCATCGTTTGTATATTATCTTCACATCACACTACATGATTACTGTCGAGTTAGATATGAACTATGTGTACTATATGAACTCGAACTCGATTTTTTGAATCCACTTTATGTTGATTTGAAATCACAGTACATTTCAAGCTCTAGCTAGATCTTCATAATCTAAACCACGTCTCATATGTATAATGTGTTTATCACATAATGTATGGTGCCCCGTCCCCTATGCCTACAAGTATTTAGATGTGAGTTGCAAACGCCACACATTATCACAAAGTCAAATAAAATGTGAGATATATATATATATACAGTATGGTTTAGATTGTTCGATATTTAGTTGTGAGCTGCAAACGCCACACATTATCACAAATTCAAATAAAATGTGAGATTGTTTGATGTATAGTATGGTTTAAATTGTTCGATATTTAGCTATGAGTTGCAAACGCCACTCATTATCACATTATGGTATAACATGTCCAAAACCACACCACGCGTATCACTGCTATATTCATGCATGCATATGTTTATAACACTATGATCTCCTATTCAAATATATGAATCCACTTTCATATCGAATTATGATCTTTGTTAGCCTCTTACACCCACACAATCCTCTAACCTTTGTAGCTAGCACTAACTTTCTCTCATGCATGCACACACCCTCCTCGCCCTCCCCCTCCCTCAGCATTCTATCCTTCACGCACATTCATTTTTTTCTTTAGGTCGTTCTCCCACGGTCTCCACAACTCCTTTCTGACACACACCAATCGATAAACCTCTCAAGTGATGTCTGCCTACCACATACACACACACACCCCTTCCATCTCCTCCTTTCTGCATCCATGCCTCGTGTCTCTCATATGGTCCCACACACGTGTAAACTCTCGCCCCTCTTTTCATCGATCTCACAATCGCACACTCCTCCCCCTATCCAGCTAGTAGGCCTCTCGCACCACCTCCTAGCTCCATTCTCTCTGTCTATCCGTCTCTCTGGACCTTATTTTCCTCTAACAAATGGATGTACACCGACCGATCTCCCGCTATACATATAGCTAGCTAGGTCGCTATAACTCGTTTTCCCCACGCACCGATCGATCTACCTCATTAGTTATGTCTATCCCTTCCTCTGCCATACAACAATTGATCTACCGATCTAGTTAGGTCTGCTTACCAAACACATGGCCCCCTTCATCATCCATGCATGCCTCCCGACACATCTATCACACACACACACACACACACAGAAACACATCCCCACTCTTCTTGATAATATTGCAGTTCTACCCTCAGTTTGTCTAGTAGGCCTCTCCCACTATCTTTGAGAAGCAACTCCACCACCCCTCCAGCACTCTACCCCTCTCTCCCAACCTATTTCCCGTCCTTCACTTATGTATGGATGTCGACCGATCTCCCTCAAGACATAGCTGGGTCTCTCCTTCTCAAGAGATATACGAGTCGATCTACCTCTCTAGTTAGGTCTCTGCCCCACACACTGATACATCGAGAACTCTAGTCATGTCTCCCTGCCACACACAAACTTGCCTTGTGCCCTCTGACGTTCTGGTAGGTCAGTCACCCTATATCTTTGACTTGCACACACACAATTTCGATGGCTCTCTTCATTGATCCCGCACCCATGCATGCTACCTCTTGAGCTTGTGTTGGTTTTTCCCTTGAAGAGGAAAGGGTGATGCGGCAAAGGAGCGTAAGTATTTCCCTCAGTTTTGAGAACCAAGGTATCAATCCAGTAGGAGACTATGCAACAAGCCACCGAATACCTGCACAAACAAACACCAATTTGCAACCAATACGAAAAGGGGTTGTTAATCCCTTCACGATTATTCACAAAATGAGATCTCATAGAGATGGATAAACAGTAAAGTAATATTTTTGGTATTTTTTGTTTATGGAACAAAAAGTAAAGATTGCAAAGTAAAAGAATGGTGACATAAATTGGAAAGTTGATGGGAAACCAATATGATGTAAAATAGACCAGGGGGCCATAGGTTTCACTAGAGGCTTCTCTCAAGATAGAAATTATTACGGTGGGTGAACAAATTACTGCCGAGCAATTAATAGAAAAGCGCAAAGTTATGACGATATCTAAGGCAATGATCGTGAATATAGGCATCACGTCCGTGTCAAGTAGACCGAAACGATTCTGCATCTACTACTATTACTCCACACATCGACCGACTCCTGCCTGCATCTACAGTATTAAGTTCATAAGAACAGAGTAATGCATTAAGTAAGATGACATGATGCAGCAGGATTAACTCAGGCAATATGATGAAAACCCCATCTTGTTATCCTCGATGGCAACAATACAATACGTGTCGGTTCCCCTTCTTTCACTAGGATCAAGCACCGCAAGATTAAACCCAAAGCTAAACACTTGTCCCATTCCAAGAAAAACCAATCTAGTTGGGCAGACCAAATCGATAGTTCAAAGAGACTTGCAAAGATATCAAATCATGCATATAAGAATTCAGAGGAGATTCAAATAATATTCATAGATAAGCTGATCATAAATCCACAATTCATCGGATCTCGGCAAACACACCGCAAAAGAGTATTACATCAAATAGATCTCCAAGAACATCGAGGAGAGCATGGTATTGAGAACCAAAGAGAGAGAAGAAGCCATCTAGCTACTAGCTATGGACCCGTAGGTCTGAAGTAAACTACTCACACTTAATCGGAGAGGCAATGGTGTTGATGTAGAATCCCTCCGTGATCGATTCCCCCTTCGACAGGACGCCAGAAAAGGCCCCAAGATGGGATCTCACGGGTACAGAAGGTTCGGCGGTGGAAAAGTGGTTTCATGGCTCCCCTGGATGTTTTTGGGGGTATAAGAGTATATATAGGCGAAAAAATTAGGCCAGGGTAGCTACAAGGGGCCCACAAGGTTGGGGGGCGCGCCCTCCACCCTTATGGCCACCTTAAGGCTCCTATGACTTGCACTCCAAGTCTCTTGGGTGTCTTCTGGTCCAAGAAAAATTATCGCGAATGTTTTATTCCGTTTGGACTCCATTTGGTATTCCTTTTCTACGAAACTCTAAAACAAGGAAAAAACAGAAACTGGCACTGGGCTCTAGGTTAATTGGTTAGTACCAAAAATCATATAAAATAGCATATTAATGCATATAAAACATCCAAAACAGACAATATAATAGCATGGAACAATAAAAAAATTATAGATACATGGAGACGTATCAACCCACCCACTTAATCCTCTCTTCGACTGTATTGATATTTATGACCCCTCACTCTCTTCTCATGGATCGCCCCCTCTATATATGATATAGATAGGCTTCTATTTCACACAGATTGCATGTGTCAAATTTTTGTTTTAGATATCATAGACACATATTCCCACAAATACATTCATGAAATCACCCAAACAAAAAACACTCACAAATGCACACGCCATCTGTCTAGGTTTGTATCTCTCTCACACACACTCACGTAGGTGGGGGACGTGCACGAAGAGAAGAGGAGCACGCACAACGCATGTACTCCCGTCTCTTTCCCAACCATACCTGCGTGGGTACATGGTGGAGCTCATTTCTGTATGAAAAGGCAGGCCACGTGGTAATTTGACATGTGTACTGGTTGTCCACTTGATGGAGGATCGTGTACCACGGGTGAACAAACAAATTGCGACTTGACACGTTATTTAAAAAAAGCGGCAAACCATGTGGGGCCTACCTTAGAGGCAAGGCTCTATACACTGGAGATGCTCTGTACGTATTACTTTTAATATGTCCCGTCAACTCGCAGAACAAGGAGAAGCTTGCTTAGTACGCTATCTCCCCCGCCCACGGGCGCGGTGGCTCACAGAGTCGCAAGACAAGGAGAAGCTTGCTTGCTACGCCTACGCCCGCTCCCTCGCCCACGCGCGTGGTGGCTCGCAGGACGAGGAGAATTTTTTACTACTCCCTTCGTTACTCCTCGTCCCTACCTTGGTTAGAGAGATTATCATATTGTTTGATATATATGTCTTCTAGTAGATTTCAATATGAACTACTAGTACATACTCCAAACACTAATGTATATAGACGTATTTTAGAGTGTAGATTCACTCATTTTGCTCCGTATGTAGTCCATATTGAAACAGATGTACTAGTATGCCCTATCCCTCGCCCCTTGCCCCTCGACCCTTGCCCACGTGGTGGACGTGCATCTATTCATTCGGTCTCAGATAGCTAGAACAATATAATGTAGTACCATTATTGTTCGACTTCCCGAAGAGGCGAAGAGCCAAGTACAAGGTTAATATTTTTGAGATGCCAAGCGCAAGGTTTATAGGAGAACGAGTAGTAGTAGCACTAGTAGTACATACCAGCGGTACATACTGTATGAGGAAGAAGGCAACAAGATGTATGTTTTGCATGACAATCTCTTCTTACAGGACGTGCTAGACCTAGTGGACCTCATTGTTGCAATGGGAGTACTATCATAGATGGCACGATTTAGAGTGGTGGCCAGCGGGAATAATTAGGAGCTGCTTAGTCTTAAACCCCATGAAGAAGTCCCATCGAAAGGAATAACCATCCTCTACACGTGCTCCTATGTAAAATGAGTAAATGAGACAAAAAGAGAAAGAGACAGTAAAAAACACACCAGCCTTAGAGCCAACCCTATTGTATCAGTGAATGATATTTCTACATCGTGATTGACATGGCTATATTATTAACCATGCTACGGAGGTAGAAGCGGATTTTTATTTATTTGTGGAGGTAGCAGCGGATAGATATTCAACGAGGAGTGAAATGATGGCTGCTTCCTCAGTCAAACATAGAGAAAGGTGGGCCTCGTGATTTGATGGCTTATTAGTCATTATTACTGCCTATACTCTTTGCCTATACAATAACCGCGTGGTAGAGTAGTGGGCTATACTTTTAATAACCATGCTCGAAGAGAACAGGTGCACGCACCCACGCACGTAGTACTAGTAGCACTCTTTGAGTCTTTTGTGTCTTCCCCAACCACACACGTGACAAGGTGGAGCTCATTTCTGTACGATGGACCTGTTTGGATCCATGGGTTAGAGCTTGTTTGAGCGAGTTTGCGCTCAAATAGTCCTAAAGTATCCAAACATGAGGGCTAGTTTGAGCTAATTGCATCTAACCCACCCAAAAAGACTTTCCCATCCAAGAGGTGTTAATTGGAGCTAGTTCTCCTAGTGCATTTATTGCAAATCTAACTATGTCATCCAAACACCTCTTTGGGTAGAGTTAGTTCAGGGCTAGTCATGATCTAGAAACTAACTCTAACCTCTAGCTAAGTTAGAGTATCCAAACAGGGCCGATGATGAAGCACACGTGATAATTTGATGCGTCTAGTAGTAGTTACTCACTTATAAATAATGGAGGGTCGGGAACCATGCATGAATGATGCCGTGTCATTTATAAATAAAGTTTTTTTCTTTAGTGGCACGTACGCAATATAAATAGGTTCATATGGAGAGAAAAAGAAACCGCTCCACTATATACGTAGCCAGGACGAGCCTACACGGTTGCTTGCTAGGGTTGCTCTCTTCACACTCTCTCGCACAAAATTACTCTGGCCACATCTCTAACATCCAGGCGGATCACGTCCGCCGGGGGAAGGGGTGGATGCTTTGTGTAGATGTGGTCGCCATCGCCGATGGGGAAAACCCACTGTCGGCACGTCCTAATTAGGACTCCCTGCCGTTCTCTCTCACAAAGTCGGTGCGGTTGCCTTCGTCCCTTGCTCACTGCCGCGACGTGGGCAGTTGCCACCTCCCGCCGCCCTCCTATAGGTTAAGCTACATCCTGACACCCCTCAGGTACAACTTCCTTTATAGCCGGCTTGCACCATTGCCCCAGCTACCCACATCGCTCCATGTGGATATTTCTCTACTTCTTTGCCCCGCACGTACCTCTACTGGCTTATACTATATTTGTGATGAGTTTATGTCTCATCAACTAGTCCCAGTAATCTTATTCTAATCACGCTTCTTCATTTTCTTTGCCACAGGGATGCTCATCTCGATTTTAGTGAAACTGCACAAAATGATCCGATGGTCAAAGGGTTGCAAACCTTCGGAAGGTTCAACATCGCCAACAAATTAAAGCCTGGTTAGGTTTAGGGTTCAAGGGCTAGGGACTGCATGGATCATTTTTTTCTTTAGTTGTTTGTGTTCTAAAATAAGTGTCAACTTTAGTAGCAGTGCAACTTTGTTTACTAAAGTTTGCATAAAGTTGAGACACTTATTTTGGAACGGAGGGAGTACATATTGGCTATGATCTATCAATCATTGAGATGCAATATCATGCATGTTAGTCTCCTTTGTATTTGATGAAATGTTGCAACGAGGCAACCTTGGATGCAAGATACATAAAACAGAAGCTGGAAGCTTCATAGCATTGTACAAATTTATCTCACTGAGAAATTACAGTACATACTAGAACTATGTAAAGAGTTAGGTGTCGCACGGTGTCCAGAAAATATGGTGATAGTGTGAGGTGGGCCATGTAATCACTGAGCCTGTGTGTTTTCATTACTTTCGCACTCCTCCGCTATAAGAATGGAGAAAATTGTAATCTACCTCCTTTCGCCGAAACGTGGGACATCCAGCAGTCATACCACCTCAGTAATAATGACCAATGAGCCATCAAATCACATAGACTAAGCAGTAAGTTGGACGGACGAAGCAACCATC
The DNA here is from genome assembly GCF_003073215.2 of Triticum urartu. Classification (NCBI taxonomy): domain Eukaryota; kingdom Viridiplantae; phylum Streptophyta; class Magnoliopsida; order Poales; family Poaceae; genus Triticum; species Triticum urartu. Next base: position 280,145,725 of record NC_053026.1, read on the forward strand.
ACTCTTGAATCTGCTTCTCCCTTCAACGCACACGCTAGTGAGAGGTCGCGTCCACTCTGCCCGGGCATGAATGCGGCACCGATTCTCTGGAGCGGCGCTGACCGTTTCGAGCGAGAAGCACGCGTGGGCGATGGAAGGGCTTTGGGTGGGCCAGATTGGTTAGGAGCGGGCATGGCAGCTGTCCCGACCGGACGCCCGGAAACGAGAGGATGCACCGACTCTCGCGGCTAAATCATACACTACACACCATCTCTCTGTAGGAGTAGGTCGATGTGTCGCTCTCTCTAAAACACACACGCTATTAAAACACACACACACACACACAGGTTCATAGAATAGGAATATCATGCGAGTGGGAAGACACATGAAGTGAGATAAATGGAGTACATACAAGAAGAGAAGAGGTGACGAATATTCCATCAAACTTGTACCGAGGAGTAGTACTCCCTCCGTCTAGGTTTTATGTCATCTTACGAAAATCAGATATTCCCAAAATGTTTAGGCGTGGTCCATTAACTTCACATCTCAATCCCCTCCTAGCCTCGTTGCTAGTAAGCGTTACTTACTCTGCCTTGTTATCTCCCCCGGAAACCCAATTCATGGAGCGCAACTACGCGTTGATCAATCAAGGAATCAAAATCAGCTTGCATGCGAGTTAATACGTGGCCCTGCAGCTGCATGGTAGCTAAAACGACATCTCTTAATTGTTGTCATTAATTGTTGTGTTTAGAGAGAGAAATTAGGGCTTTGATTGGAGGAAGGACCAGTCAAGTTTCTCCTTCTCCTCCAATCTGCTTGCACCTTGGTCCCGCTGCACCTTCTAATGTGACTTATACACCTAGATGGAGGGAGTAGTACGAGATACGGTGGCACACTGACTTGGGTCGAATACAAGTGCCCAAAATTATTGGAAGAGAGCAAAGTGTACAAACTAAATAAATAAAATTGATTTTTTTCCGAAATGGAGGCAAAAGATTTTCTTCATCCACTAAATAAGAGGTGAATAGAGTTTCACAATTTGCAAGTGACCCTACAAATAAACGGCATGGAAATTACTCTCAATACGCCCTAGTTTCTTAGCACCCGTTGTAACCCTTAGTACATACGGTGTGATAACCCACAAGTATAGGGGATCACAACAGTTTTCGAGGGTAGAGTATTCAACCCAAATTTATAGATTCGACACAAGGGGAGCCAAAGAATATTTACAGGTATTAGCAGCTGAGTTGTCAATTCAACCACACCTAGAGATTAATTATCTGCAGCAGCATGATCAGTAGCAAACTAGTATGATAGTTTTGATAGTAGTGCCAACAACAATAGTAATGGTAACAGTGATAGCAGTAGTAACTTACCAAGAAGAATATAAGATAAATTCGTAGGCATTGGATCGATAATTTGTTGGATAATATTCATCATGTGACAGTCATAACCTAGGGCGATACGGCACTAGCTCCAGTTCATAAATATAATGTAGGCATGTATTCCGTAAATAGTCATACGTGCTTATGGAAAGAACTTGCATGACATCTTTTGTCCTACCCTCCCATGGCAACGGGGTCCAATTGGAAACTAAGGGATATTAAGGCCCCCTTTTAATAGAGAACCAGAACAAAGCATTAGCACACGGTGAGTACATGAACTCCTCAAACTACAGTCCTCATTGGGAGTGGTCCCGACTATTATCACTCCGGGGTTGACGGATCATAACACGTAGTAGGTGACTATAACTTGCAAGATCAGATCTAGAACATGGACATAATGGTGATAACATAAACGGTTCAGATTTGAAATCATGGCACCCGGGCCCAAAGTGACAAGCATTAAGCATGGCAAAGTCATAGCAACATTAATGTCAGAACATAGTTGATACTAGGGATCAAGACCTAACAAAACTAACTAGATTACATGATGAGTCTCATCCAACTCCTCACCGACCAGTGAGCATACAAAGGAATTACTCACTCCAGGTGGGGAGCATCATGGAATTGGCGATGGAGAAGGGTTGATTATGATGAAGAACAAAGATACCCCTCTCCGGAGCCCCAAACGGACTCCAGATCTGGCCTCCTGATGAAGAACAGGAGGTGATGGCGGCTCCATCTCGTGGATCGTGATAATTCTTTCTCCCTGATTTTTTCTAGAAAAATAGGATTTTATAGCGTCGGTTTCAGGGTCTGCGGGGCCACCTGGTGGGGACAACCCACCTGGGCGTGCCAGGAGGGGGCGCCCTGGTGGGTTGTGCCCACCCAGGTGCCCCCCTCAGGTGTCTCTTGGCTCCAGAAATTCTCTTTTATTGTATAAAAAACCTCGCAAAGTTTTGTTCAATTCCGAGAACTTCTATTTTTGCACAAAAACAACACCATGGTAGTTCTGCTGAAAACAACGTCAGTCTGGGGTTAGTTTCATTCAAATCATGCAAATTAGACTCCAAAACAAGAGTAAAAGCGTTAGGAAAAGTAGATATGTTGGAGACGTATCAACTCCCCAAAGCTTAAACCTTTGCTTGTCCTCAAGCAATTCAGTTGATAAACTGAAAGTCAAAAAGAAAAACTTTTATGAACTCTTTTGCTCTTGTTTGCATAAATAAGCTTAAACAACACCCAGGTTTTCAGCCACTATTATAACTAACCATGCCGACAATAACCATTAAAGATTATATTGACTCATATCAATAACATAATTAGCTAGCGAGCAGTAATAAGATATCTCAAATGGCAACACGTTGTCAAAACAACCACGATATAATATGACCATAGTGGTATCTCGCTAGCCCTTTCTGAGACCGCAAAACATAAATGCAGAGCACCTCCAAAGTTCAAGCAGCGACTAAACATTACAATTCATGGTAGAAAAGATCCAGTCATGATGCACCCAACATTAGCTACACACAATTCATCAACATGACAACAGTTCTCTCAGGTTCTGGTGCTTATTTTAGAAGGTGATGACACAACATAAAAGTAAATAGATAGTCCCTTCACCGAGGGAAGCAGTGTTTTGCATTTGTGCCAGAGCTCAAAATTTTAAAACAGAGGTAAATGATATTTTGAGACATGCACCTTTCTTGTTTACTTCACGACCATCAGTTATCAATATATTCCGTGCTAAGCATGCTAGTGGTGGTTCCCAAGCGATAAAAGTAAAGGTTTTGACTCCATTGGGAGTTTTTGTTTGATTATTTGTAAGCCTTTTCTGTTTGCAGTTTGGGACTGGGCATCCCTATTATCGCCCTTTTCTCGTGCGATGGTGAGTGAATAAACACTCATCCTGAGAATAAACCACTTAGCATGGAAGATTGATACGTCTCCAACGTATCTATAATTTTTGATTGTTCCATGTTGTTATATTATCAATCTTGGATGTTTTATAATCATTTTATAGTCATTTTTTATACTAACCTATTGACATAGTGCCAAGTGCCAGTTGCTGTTTTTTGCAAGTTTTTTACATCGCAGAAAATCAATACCAAATGGAGTCCAAATGCCATGAAACTTTATGGGGATTTTTTGGACCAGAAGACACCTAATGGGCCAAGGCTGGGCCTGGGGGTGCTCCGGGGAGAGCACAACCCACCAGGGCGCGCCAGGAGGCCCAGGCGCGCCCTGGTGGGTTGTGCCCACCTCGGGTGCCCCTCGGACCGCCTCTTTGCTCTACAAATACCCCAATATTCCAGAAACCCTAGGGGAGTCGACGAAAATCAATTCCAGCTGCCGTAGGGTCTAGAACCACCAGATCCACTCTAGACACCATCACAGATGGGGTTCACCACCTCCATTGGTGCCTCTCCGATGATGAGTGAGTAGTTCTTTGTAGACCTTCGTGTCCGTAGTTAGTAGCTAGATGACTTCCTCTCTCTCGCTGAATTCTCAATACAATGGTATCTTGGAGGTCCATATGATGTAACTCTTTTTGCGGTGTGTTTATTGGGATCGGATGAACTTTGAGTTCATGATCAGATCTACCTTTTTATATCCATGAAAGTATTTGAGTTTCTTTGATCTCTTTTATGCATGATTGCTTATAGCCTCGTATTTCTTCTCTGATATTTGGGTTTTGTTTGGCCAACTTGATCTATTTATCTTACAATGGGAAGAGGTGCTTTGTAGTGGGTTCGATCTTACGGTGCTTGATCCCAGTGACAAAGGGGAACCGACACATATGTATCGTTGCTACTAGGGATAAAATGATGGGGTCTATGTCTACATAGATAGATCTTGTCTACATCATGTCATCGTTCTTACTGCATTACTCCATTTCTCCATGAACTTAATACACTAGATGCATGCTGGATAGCGGTTAATGTGTGGAGTAATAGTAGTAGATGCATGCAGGAGTCGGTCTACTAATCTTGGACGTGATGCCTATGTAATGATCATTGCCTGGATATCGTCATGAGTATTTGAAGTTCTATCAATTGCCCAATAGTAATTGTTTACCCACCGTTTTCTATTTTTCTCGAGAGAAGCCACTAGTGAAACCTACGACCCCCGGGTCTCTTTCTCATATTATTTGCCTTTGCGATATATTTTCCTTTGCTTCTATTTTCAGATCTATTAAACAAAAATACCTTGGTGCATTTTATTCTTATTTATTTTATTTGGCGTTTGATCTATCAATCTACTACAATTTATTCACGTCCGTTTGCCTATCTTGAGGCGCCGCTACCCGAAAGGGATTGACAACCCTTTTACATGTCGGGTTGCGAGTAGTTGTTATTTGTGTGCAGGTGCTGTTTACGTTGTGTTGCTTTGTTCTCCTACTAGTTCGATAACCTTGGTCTCATAACTAAGGGAAATACCTACTGCCGCTATGATGCATCATCCCTTCCCCTTTGGGGAAATACCAATGTAGCTTCAAGCGACATCAAAGATACCGACCAGCTCCTGTCGTTCCATGAACAATCCAGGCACACAAAAAAGGATATTTATTTGAAGTTTTTTAGAGGTGACACATGCAAATTTACTTAGGACGGCAGGGTAATATCGCATATAGGTAGATATGGTGGACTCATCTGAATAACTTGGGTTCAAGGTTTTTGATGTACAAGCAGAATTCCCACTTAGTATATGCGAAGGCTAGCAATTAGGTTGAGAAGCGGCCAGCTAGAGAGCAACATCGGTCATGAACATGCATTATGTATAAGTAACATTGATCACTAGCATGAGTAGGATTTTAACACCATGAACATAAATATCATAGAAGCTATGTTGGTTCTGATTCAACTACATGCATGAACATGTGTCAAGTCAAGCCACTCGAACATTCATAGGAGGATACCATGTCATCATACTACATCACAATCATTTTAACGCAATGTTGATATCCAAGATAAATCATTATCCACTCCTAGCTACTTATGCATGGCATGAGAAACTATAATCTTTAATTGTCATTGCAAACATGTTTAATCATAATGGGCTAAAGCATGGATACTAGGTTAAACATATTTACAAAAACAGAACAAGTCGAGTCCATACCAGTTTCTCTCTACCATGACCAGTTCATCGAATATCATCATTATTGCCTTTCACTTGCACGACCGAACTATGTGAAAATAATAATAGAGCAAGAGTGTCGTGGACTAAGCTGGAATCTGCAAACATTTTATTCATCAGGAGAATACAAGGTAAAATGGGCTCTTTGTTAGATCAACAATCATGCATATGAGGGCCACTCAACATTTTCATCATGGTCTTCTCCTCGGTAAGACTCAAATAAAAAGAAAGAAGTTTAGAGAAACACACTGAAATATTTTTGGAGTTTTTGGTTTTCTTGAACAAGCAAATAAAAGTGAAAAGAAAAAACGAGAAAAACTATTTACACTAGAAAGCTCCCAACAAACAGAAGAAGAAGAACAAGGAAATCTTTTTGGGTTTTCTTTTTAATGCTACAGCTAAGAATGCATATAAAGTAAACTCACTACAACCATTTTTTTTTGGTTTTTCTAAGGTTTTTCAAACACATAAGAAGAAACCAAGAAAATAAAATTAAGCATGGATGATACAATGAAAAAGTGGAGACACCGACAAATGGAATAAGTGGACATGATTATAAAGTTGGTGGAAACATGTACTCCCCCAAGCTTAGGCTTTTGGCCTAACTCAGTAGTCGATCAAAAGCCTGGATAGTAGTCGGCGTGGTGAGGAGCGGGCATCCACGGATCCCATTGCTGAGGCTCCCCCTCTGCGACAGCCTGGTTATTCCGGTAGGCGATGATATCTGCAGGTATAATCTTGTATTCGCCCTAGCAATAGGATCAAACAAAGCAGGTCCAGGCAATGGAATAATATCACGAGTTCTAATACTATAAACCAGGTTATACGGAATAGTGATGTTAGGATAATCGATAGCAGTAAACTGGTGGTGATCCATGGCCGCACGACCTAAGTAGACCTTGGGCAGAGGATAATCGTGAAGGCGTATCTCAACATTAAAGCGAGCCGCCAAAAAAGTAGCAAAGATAGCACCATGTATTTTACCCTTGGACTTATTAATGTGGAGGCGACGTGCCACAATAGCTCCCAAGCTATAAGTGTTGTCGCCCTCTAGTGCACGACTTAAAATAGCAAGGCCTGGAGAGTTGAGTGCACCTACTTTCTCTCTAGCAAGTAAGCATTTTGCAATGAAAAGAGCAAAATAATGAACAACAGGAAAATGCAAGCCATCGACAGTGATAGCCGACACCCCTCTCTCATCTCCCACTATCAAGGTACGATAAAAGGCCTCAAACTCTGCCGGTCTAGGCTCTACCAAACCACCACCAGCAGGAAGCAAGCATATTTCACAAAATTCAGTAAGAGGTATCTGATGGGGTTTAGCATATAAATTGAATTTCACCTCAGGAGGATTATTCCTAGGAAGGAAATTAAAAATTTGAACAAAGGTGTTTGTGAGGAGATGACACTGTTCACATTCAGCTACGATGAAGTTAGTGAGGCCGACATTAGCAGCATATTGTGTAAACTCTTGGAGGATTCCAGCCTATTCCATGAACGGGATATGCGGCCATTCGCATGGCCGTACTTCCGCCAACCTCCGGTTATGGAGATCACCGTCAGATGACTCCCCAATAACTCCCTTGGAGTTCTTCTTGGAACCAAACTTCCTAAAGATATTCATGTTTTTCCTATGAACAAAAATTCTGAAATTTTTAGTCCACACAATTTTCTCAACAAAACTTTACAATATTGATAGCAACTACTCATAGGGATACATAGAGGCCATAACAAGCATTCAAACTACTTAGAAATCTAAGAATTCAACATGCAAGCTCATCTACAACATCACCAAGAGTAGCTAATTATTCGAAATATAAGCAACTAAAATAAAAACTAATTGGACAAACATAGGAGTCACATACCAAGCAACAATCCCCCGAAACAGTTTCGGAAATGGAGCTTCGAGCAAAGCGATCAAAATCCGCGGCTTTGAGAGCAAGAACACGAGAGAGAGAGAGAGAGAGAGCAATGGGGATTCTTATCTAGAGGTAGGTGATGATGTGGTGCGAAGAGATAACTGAGGGGGCCCATGTGGGGACCACAACCCACCAGGGCACGCTTAGGGGTCCTGGCGCGCCCAGGTGGGTTGTGCCCACCTGGTGCACCCCCTCTGATGTTATTTGCACCAGAAATTCTTAAATATTCAGAAAAAATCGTATTAATTTTTTAGAGCATTCTGAGAACTTTTATTTTTGGATCATTTTTTATTGCATGGGAAATTCAAAAAATAGACAAAACATGGCATTTTATTTTATCTAACTAATAAAGATAGAAAATAAAAGGTAGGGACATAAGGTAGTGCTTACTAAATTGATCAACTTCATACCTCTCAAAAATGATCCATTAATAAGGTTGATCAGGTCTTATTAATAACCACTTTTGATTAGCATGAAACCGAAGAGCTTTCGTAAATCACTAAGTTACCTGAACGGGGATATGAATGTCCCCAACAATAAGCATTTCATATTTCTTTTGGGTAGTAGGTAGAGGTATTTGAAAACTTCCAATAGTGATTGTCGGGGATTTTTCGATAACATTAATAGCATCCACTTGGAATTGTTTCTTCGGAAAGTGCACCGTATGCTCATTACGATTGATATGAAATGCAACCTTGCTTTTATTGCAATCAATAACATCCCCTGTAGTATTCAAGAAGGGTCTACCAAGGATAATCGACATGTTGTCGTCCTCGGGCATCTCAAGTATAACAAAGTCAGTCAAAATAGTAACATTAGCAACAACAACTGGCACATCCTCACAGATACCGAGAGGTATGGCGGTAGATTTGTCAGCATTTGCAAAGATATTTCAGTAGATGTGAGTTTATTCAAATCAAGTCTTTTATATAAAGAGAAAGGCATAACACTAACACCAACTCCTAAATCACATAAAGCAGTTTTCAGATAATTCTTTTTGATAGAGCAAGGTATAGTTGGTATCCATGAATCTCCAAGTTTTTTAGGTACTCTATCTGTCGTGGACTTAACACGGCAGAGGCCCTAGCGAAAGGACTTAGGTGTGGAGCCATCATAGCTAGGTTAGCTTGAAAGGGGTTAAACGGGACAAAGCACATGGAGAGTTTACCCAGGTTCGGCCCCTCTCAACGAGGTAAAAGCCTACTCCTGCTTTAGGTTGTATTGCTTGAGTTTCGATTATTAGGGAGCAAATACGCTTGACCTAGTTCTCGATTAGTTGTTTTCTTGAGTCAACCCGCCGTCTGTCACCCCTTTATATACACAGGTTGGTGCCTGGAGGTTTTAGAGAGTCCTGGCTGGCTCATACAGAACGTGTCCGGCTCGGTAACTAACTAAGCTTGCCTTATAGTACAAGTTTAACATATGGCGGCTCACACCCGTGGGCCTCAAGTCGTCCCCGGGTCTTGGGCCTTCAATAAGCTTGCTCTATGAACCGCCATCTTCATATCTTCTTGGGCCTCTTCATCTTAAGCCGCCAGTGGCATGACCCAGCCCCTCCTGGGCGGGTCATACCTAGTAGTTATATCCCCAACATTAGGCCCCAGGTTTATTTGAACGTGTTCACATCAATCTTCAGCATTTGACTTAGCAGAATCTTCCATCGGTAATTCCTTACCAATTCACCGCCATGACGTCACATCTTAGAATTGTGTTAACTCTCCATGATGTCATCTCGCATTAACTTCGAACGAAGATCGGAACATCTCAACAGATTTTTATCTTTAATGGATCTCCCGAAAATCGAGGCGTCTATGTAGCCACACAATCATCTTTTCGGCCTCATCGATTCCCATGCATGCCATTTTTCCACTGTCTTATAAATAGGGACGTGGGGGGGGGGGTCCTTCTTTTCATTTTTTACCCCCTGCCTCCGTGTCTTCTTCCTTCTCGCCACTCTACAGCACACGAGCTCCGTCGCCACCGTCTTCCTCCAGCGTCTCCAATTCCGGCCGCTGCATCAACCTGAATGGACCAGAGAAACGCGGCGCGCTCCCGCTGTTCATCAGCATCGACAAGTACCCACTTTTCTTTACACCAGATCCATACTAGGGTTTGTCCAGTTCATCGGAGTTCTTTGCCGTTCTTTGTTTTCCCTCTTTAGATCGCGTAGTCAGATCTAAATACGGTACCGGAGTTGTGCGGCAACAGTTAGCATCCCTTAAAAAAGATCCTCCTTCTGTAGAAAAGATCTCATCTGAACATGTGAGTTCTTGTGCTGCTACCACCTTAGGTTTAAAATTTATTTGCATTTTCCGAACTGCTACAGTTCCAAAATTACAGCACCAATCCATGGAATCTTTTTGTCATCACTTAGCAAATCCTTACTTATAGATCTGAAACATGGCAACTATTCAGGCAGCTTGACTGATAAATTGTAACCCACCATGTACCATTAGTCCCCTTTTAAGCCACCCGTATATATCTGCCTGACTCGGTGTTATCTTTCCAGTTTAGTCATACCAATGTTTAGAGCACATCATACTGTGTATATGAATTAGCTTTGCACGATACTCCTTTTTTGACCACTGGCCGGCTTTACAGCATAACCTTAAACTGCCAATATTTTTTCTTTATGCCTTTCACCAACAAAATGACCAAGACTGTCACTTCGTGCAATTGGGTTGCTTCCACTGACACGGAAGAAATCCTCAATGAATTTGTAAAGGAAGGCGTCCTAGCCAAAAAGGATGTGATCCACTGGAGGGCTCCAGGAACCGAGACCACCCCTGAACCCAAATAGGGTGAAGTTGTAGTTTTCACTTATCACATGCTACGGGGGTTCACTCCACCTGGCTCAAAATTCTTTCGCGATGTACTGCACTTCTTTCAACTTCACCCACAAGATATTGCGCCCAACTCTATTTCAAACATCTGCAACTTCCAAGTATTTTGCGAAGTATATCTTCAACAGGTGCCCACTGTAGAGCTGTTCAAGGAATTCTATTACTTGAACCATCAGACCGAGTTCACATATGGGACCAACGTAGAATTAGGCGGTATTTCAATTCATAGGCGCAAAGAAGCTACCTTCCCAGCCGCTACACTTCCCAGTCACCACAAGGACTGGAACCATACTTTGTTTTATTGCCAAGACACATCTCCAGAGGGTAAAAATCCCTTGTCGGGTTATCGTGAGAGCCGGCTTAGCAACAGGCACCCCCTCCCCTATCGGATCAGCACAACAGTACGGGCCAAATATATGCTGGCAAATGGCTTAACTGGAATTGATCTAGTCTGATGCTGGGTCGCATGGAGAACCTTACCCTTAAGCCGTCGGTTTGGCTTGATGTGTGAGTATACCTATGACATCATCCACAATGCCATAGCCAAGTACGACTGGATGAAGAGAGCCTCAACAAGATGGTCAAGACATTGCTGAATGAAAGTTTGGCCACTTGCAGCAAGACGGGGCTGAACCCCTTTTGTACCCTCAACAAGCCGCCAGCCGCAAGTATTTTTGGAGCAATTTCCATTAACTCTTTATCTGCCAATCTGCTTCCTTATTCTTATTTTGTACTTCTACAGGATGACTCTCCTTTCTGGAACAGGAAATTGCAAGATAAACCAGCCAAGAAGGTCCGAACAAAGAACAAGGCTCCAAAAAAGCCTGCCAAGAAGAAGACCAACCCCTCCGAGTTATTTAACTTGGACGATGATGAGTCAGAGGTAGAACTTGACTTCCTTGGCTCATTTTTTGTACATCTTATTGACAACGATCACTATCAGGATGACGCGGAAGGCAGCCACGCAGATGGTGAAGAGCTAATTATTCTCTCCTCCGGCTCAGAACATTTGCCAAGGCAGAAAGTTCGACAAGCGATCCACAAAGTAAGGTTTTCTTACCCTTTAGCTTATCTGGATCCCAACTTTCTTTTGAAGAAACAACAACATGAAGCTCGCCGCACAACCCAGAACAGCGGTGGTGGGGTTCTCTCTTCCGTCTTACGATCTTACCCAACACGTCAGTTCCACGGAAGCGCCGTCCAGAGGTTTCACATATTTCCGACTTAGCACTTCCCAAGGCGGGTCTTTTTCGACAACCTCTTAACCCTTCTGATTCAAACAATCAGGGAACCTCTCACTCTTCATCTGGTGATTCTACTAGGACTCAGGTTCCTCTGTTCAAGACTGTTCCTGGGTGAGAACACTTATGCCTGCTTGCTTTAACATCTTACTCAATTGGTATACTAATCTCATCATATGTTTTACTTTTAGTGCCATGGCAAAACCCAGCAAGAAGCTGAAGGTTAATAAACCATCCAAAGATCCCAAGGTGGCTGACTCGGAGAAGCATACAATGTCTGAATCTTTGCCTCAAGCTTCAGAAGCAGCCATGGATGACCCGCCACCAGAAGAGCACCCTGACACCATGGGCCGCATCAACATTGATCCACAGAACGCTAAACCGCCCAGCCCCGCTCAGCTGGTTCAAGAAACCAAAGATGTTATAGTTACTAGGATGGCTTTCATAGCTCCAGGTAACCCCACCGTCTTGTCCAAGCACATCACCAAAGAGGAATTCTCCGCTGTTGACAAAGGCAAGTGGAAACTGGATCTAGAGAGCTATGCTCAGTTCAACGCCCAGGAGCTTCACGCGGGTTACTTGAACCGCCTCCACACCAGCCGCGACTTTGAATCCGGCTTGGTTAATCTTATGAAAGATCGTTTTGAGGTAAGAAAACTTTTCTCATATCAATATATATCTGTCAGCCGCCAAGTCTACTGGATATGATAAACTTGAATATGCCGTAGACTTTAAATATCCTTGTTAATCTTGATATCCATGTCATAACATGTTAGAACTGCAGAATCAACACTAGTAGCCCTGAAGGGCCAGCTTAAGCTGCATAGCTGAAGCCGGGACTTCAAAATGTAGCTCTCAATTTTACATATGTAGCTCCCAAGGGCCAGCTTAAACTGACAAGTTAAGTCGGGACTTCAAATAATAGTTCTTAAATTGACACATGTAGCCCCCAAGGGCCGGATTAACTAGCATGGCTAAACCGGGACTTATCACCATCATTGTGAACAAAATCCAAATATGTAGCTCCCATGAGCCGGCTTAATCATCATGGCTAAGCCGGGTCATGAAAGATTTGTCTTGAAAAAAGAGCAATGTGCATTAGCCCCCAAATGCCAAGTAAAATACTTGTGTTGTGCTTGGGACTTCAAATAAGATGATCATAATGATTCCTATCTTGTTCATGTTGCAGGCTGAACTAGATATGAAGGAATCCCAAGTCAATGATCTGCAGCAAAATGTAACATCCCAAAATTCTAAATTTTGGAATGTTATATTAAGTAAATAAATTTGATTGTTGTGTCAATGACTGTGTGAAATTGAGTGGAATTTGAAACTTTTGAAAGTTGAATGAGAGGGAATAAAAGTGTCACAGCCCCGGCTTAGCCTTTGCTTGACCTTGCTTGATCATCATGGCATCATGTTTAATTCTTGAAAAGTTGAAATGGGGGCTGTTCAAACCCTAGCACCAGAACCAAATCAAATTGGTTCAACATAAAAATATTTTCAGTGAATCCAAAATGTCCTCTGGAAATGTTCATGATTTTTGATAAAGGTGAAAACCTCTGACAAAAATGATGAACATATTTATAGGCCATTCCTGGATTTTTGAATTAACCCATAATGTATTTGAATTGGACATTTAAATTTTATAAATATTTGAAATGTCCAAATACTCATGAGCTGAAAGGGTTACTGTTGGAAATATTCCAAACAGTGCCCACAAGAAAGCTCATGATTTTTGAAAATGCTCTGGCATTTTATTTTAAAGCCAAAACATTTGCAGAAAATAGAAAAAGAAAACAGAAAAAGAAAACAGAAAAGAGAGAGAGAGTTAGAGCTTACCTGTCGCCCTGGCCTGGCCCAGCTCGGCCCAGCCCACTAGCTACTACCAGTCACCCCCCTCCTCTCGCCAGGAGACGAGAGGCGCGTGCCCGGCGCCCACAGCCACACGCCAGCCACCTCCTGCTTCTGCCGACACGCAGGACGCCGTCTACGAGTGCCACACACTCTCCCTCGTCCCCCTCTCACTTTCCCCACTCTCCCTGTGCCCCTCTCCCTCCTCTGGCTCTCTCCCCATCCCCTCCCGAGAGGAGCTCGTCGCCACCGTCGCCGTCCACCGCGGCCATCGACCCTCTCTCATCTCTTCGACGTGTCCCCGAGCACCGCCGGCGTCTTCCTCTTCCTCACGGGCGAGCCACGACGCCTCGGACGCACTGCAACGCCGCTAGCGCCGTCTTCTTCCACCTCGGTCCGCCGAGATCGCCGGCGACCGTACGCCGCCCCTAATGCCTCCCCGAGCTCGCTGAGGCGACCGCTACACTCCCCGTGAGCCCCTTCTCCGTTCCCCTCTCTTCCCTTTGTCGTTTTCTCCCTCTAACCACGGGCTCCGTTGAGCTCGAGAGCTCACCGCCGCCACACATGGCGCCGCCATGGCCACAGCTGTCGCCTTACCCTTTTGAGCCCGCCGTTGTGCTCACCATGCTTCCAGAAGCATGCCAAGCCCACTAGCCCCTCCTCCCATGCACCCTAACGCCGGGCACGACCTGGCCGAACTCCGGCCGCAGCGCAAGTCGCCGCCGCCGTCGACCTAGGCCACTAGGGCCGCTGCTGTTAGCACCATTGGATGCGGACGAGTCTTCTCATCCCGTAGGTAGTCTCCGCCGTCTTTTTGGTCGCCGGAGACACAATCCCGACCTCCTCCGCCGTTTCGGCCTCACCGGCGGCTCAACGCCGGCCAAACTCCGGCAGGGTTTGACCCCGTCCGGCCGGGTTTGACTTCTCCCCCCTAACCCACTGACGTGTTAGTATTAGTTAACTAATTAGGTTAGTATTAGTTAACTAATTAGGTTAGTTAGATTAGCCACTGACATGTGGGCCCAGGCCCTAACTAACCTAGGTTAGTAGCTAACCTAATGCTAATTAACCCTGTTAATTAGTAGTGACACTGACGTGTGGACCCCACACGTCAGGTTTGACCTGGACCAGCCCGTTGACCGCTGACGTCACGGCTACGTCATGCTGACGCGATAAAGGATTTTCTGGATTATTTATAATTCAGGAAAATTCCAGAAATTGTTAAAACTTCAAAAATTCATATAAATTCAACCGTAACTCCAAATGAAATAATTTATATATGAAAAATTATCAGAAAAATTCAAGGAATCTGTTTATGGCATTTTCATGCATGTTAGAACAATTTATGGTTGCTGTTTAGGGCAAAACAAGTATTTGGCATATGAAAAACAACATGTGGAGTTTGAATTTGAACCTAAGGTTCAAACCAACTCCATTTAACTTGTGGCTAGTTGCATTAGCTCAAATCACATCATATTGCCATGTCATAATCATGCATCATATTGTTGCATTGCATTTGATTGTGTTCCTTCTCAGTTGCCAGTGTTTGTTCCCTCTCGGTAAACGGGTACCGACGACGAGTTCGATGACACCGATGAAGTGCAATACCCCCTTCAGAAGTGTCAGGCAAGCAAAAACCCCTTGTTCATTCTGATACAATCCCCCTCTCTCGCTCCTGCTCTCTTTTAGTGCATAGGACAACAACGATTCATCTGTTACTTGCTGCGGTAGTTGAACCCCTTTCCTCTACATGACCTGTCATTGCCATAGTAAATAGATGAAACCCACTAGCATGAGTAGGAGTTGTTTGAGCCCTGATGTGCCTACTCATTCATGCTTGTTTGTCATGCCTGCTATTGCATAGAGTTGTGTCGGGTCTGATTCATCGGGAATGAATTGGAATGGTGATGAACATGTCCTACTGTGTGTGAGCTAAGTGTGTGAACATGATTTGGTAAAGGTAGCGGTGAGAGGCCATGTAGGAGTACATGGTGGGTTGTCTCATTGAAACCGTTCTTAGGAACTGAGTTCTGTGTCTGTGATCCATGAACAGCTACTACCACTCATTGGGATCCTTAATTGACCCTCTCGGCTTCTTAATCACCCTAGTACTCTGTCCAGGAGTTGCAACTAGTTTCTGGTGTTTGTAGGTTATGTGTTGGCGGCCGTGCGTAGCGCTGACCCTAGGGGTGGGCTATGATGCGGTAGATACACCGTGGCACGGTGTACCGGATGCCCGTTTGGTGTCTCGGGAACCCTGTTCACATCATTCGGGGCCGTATGTGGAAACCTCGGCCGGACTCCCTGCGGATGGAACCTGGATAGGCGATAAACCTGGACTAGATACTTGAGTGTTTAGGTAGGCCGTGGCCGACACCCTCGTTGGGCTTCCGCTTGAAGGTTGCCGAGTACATGTCGTGTAAACGACGGTAAGTGGTGGGAGCGTGTGTGAAGAAGTACACCCCTGCAGGGTTATCATTATCTATTCGAATAGCCGGATTCCTCGGATATGGAAACTTGGACCCCTTGCATAGTTCATAGACAAGTGAAAGTGGATACTCTAAAACTCGCAAGATAAGCGTGAGTGCTATGGATGGCCTTCTCATAGGGAGACGGGAGCGGATCCATAGTGGTGTATTGATATGGTGAATATGTGGACTCGTGTGCGCCACCTCAAAAGAGTTGCTTGCAGTCGTAGTTCAGGTTAGCCACTGAGTCAAAGCTGGCTTGCTGCAGTTAAACTCCACCACCCCCCTTTATTGATACCGATGCATATGTAGATAGTTCTGATGTAAGTCTTGCTGGGTACATTTGTACTCACGTTTGCCTATTTTATGTTTTGAAGAGAGACGTCAATCTCGCTAGTAGTTCCGTGTGGACTTCGACGTTTAGCTTGATACCTCAGCTACGATCCTGTGTCCTCGGCAGGATCTGGTAGATAGTCAGGCTTCTCAGCCTTTTTCATTTGTAGATGTCTGTACTCAGACATGTTAAGCTTCCGCATGTGTTTGACTTGTATGCTCTGAATGTTGGGTCATGAGACCCATGTTTGTAATATCTCGCTCCTCGGAGCCTAATGAATAAATACTTTGAGTCGTAGAGTTATGTTGTGATGCCATGTTGTATTTGCACATATCGAGCATATTGTGTGTATGATTGAAATGCTTGGTATGTGTGGGATCCGACAACCTAGTGGTTTATCCTTGGTAGCCTCTCTTATGGGGAAATGTAGTCTTGTGCTTCCATGAGCCATAGTAGTCCACTACAGCCCGATTCACCGGAGTCCTGCTAGCCCAGCACTACTTCTCAGGACACTTGACTGGCCGGCATGTGTTTCACTTCGTTCCTGTGTCTGTCCCTTCGGGGAAATGTCACGCGGTGACATCCGGAGTCCTGCCTAGCCTGCTACAACCCAGGTTACCGGAGTCCTGTTAGCCCAGTGCTACAGCCCGGATTCACACGCTGCTGACCGACATGCTCGAAGTTGATTCATGTATGCCTGTCCCCATGGGTTAGTGCCGCTTTGGGTTCACGACTAGCCATGTCGGCCCGGGTTCTCTGTCATATGGATGCTAGCGACACTATCATATACGTGAGCCAAAAGGCGCAAACGGTCCCGGGCCATGGTAAGGCGACACCCGTGGGAATACCGTGCGTGAGGCCGCAAAGTGATATGAGGTGTTACCAGCTAGATCGATGTGACTTGGAATCGGGGTCCTGACAAAAATGACTTTCCCAAAACTTTCATCTTTGCATTTTGATCTCCATGAATTCAAGTCCATTTTATCACAAAACCCTAGAGTGAAGATGATATAACTTCTTTCATTTATTTAAATGAAAGGGGATTTGAAAAGATTTGAATTCCATTTGAAAATATTTCAGATTCAGAAACTTTATGCAACTCAATGATTTTCATGAGAGAAGATAAAATGACTTCTTCAAAGTATGTGAAATATGAGTTGGAAGTTTAATAAGAAAACAAATTGAAAGTCATTTGGAAGTATTTTGAAACCCACTTTCAATTTGGAGTTATTTTGAGTTTTATTCAAATTATTTTTCTCCCATAATAAGATATATGGAAAATAGAGTAAAATGATTCCCTATAGTAGAAAATGGAGAAAAATGAGTTTGAAATCATTTTGGTATTTTGAAATATTTTTATTTGGTTTTTAAATGAACTAGTAGCACTATTTGCCTTATTTGAATTTTTGTAGATTTTAGTTGCCTTTGAAAATATGTTCATGTTTTAGGATTTATGTTTTTGAACATTTTTATATATTATATGCGTATATTATATTCCTATATTTGTTTATTTTTATTTTTATTTGTTCTTTGTTTAAAAGAAATAGGGAAAATGTTTTTAAAGGTTGAAGCCCAGCCAGCCGCACCAGGCCCACCTCTCCCTCCCTCGGCCCATCTACGCGCCAGGCTGGCCCAACAGCCATGCGCACGCCCGAAGCCCCTTCGCCTCGGTCGCCCACTCCCTCCTCGCTTGCCCTGTCTCGCTGACCGCTGGACCCCACCCCTCTTCTTCTTCCTCTCCACGTAATGCCAAGCTAGAGCGCGCCCGCGCCGCCGCCGAATCCTGATCTTCTCGGGATCGCGCTCCCGACCTTTCCCCTTGCGCACGCCTACGCTCTATATAATCCCCGCACCCTCCTCTCTCGATCCCCTTTAAACCCTGAGACCGAAACCCTCTAAACCCCTCGTACACGCCGTTCGCATCTCGTCCGAGCCTCCACCGTTCATCGACGGATTTTCACGCCGAGACGAGCCCGAGCTCGACCGATCTCGCCGGAGGGTATAGCTCACAGGAGCTTCTCCAACGCCGCTCGCTCGCCTCCGAACACCTTGAGGGGGGGGGACTCCTGCACCACCGGAACCCTCTCACCCTGGCGCGTCCACCCATCACCTCCGTCGTCGCCCCCAACCACCGGAATTGTCGCCTCGCCCGAGCCCGAGCGGCCGCGACGCTCAACTCTGGCAACCAGCGCGGTAAGCCACTAGGCCCTCCCGTCCGCCCGATCTTCTTTTTGCGGCATAGATTAGATCGCGGTAAATAGTTAGGTTTTTTATATAGATCGGTTTAGTTTGATTTATTATCGGTTTAGATCGAACCGTTTCGTCGGTTTCTTTTTATTAAACGCGCATGCACAGTTCTGTTAAGTATAGCCCGAGTGTAGTTTAGCTACGGATCGCACACCACTATGGCCCAATAGCAGTAGGCCATGTAGCTAGCGCCCGATTTGTTTTTTTTGGTTATTTCCGTTTCTGTTTTTTAAAAACAGAAATATTTTAATCTTAGATATTCAATACCTTTTATGTTTTAGATCCAAATTGAGTGATTCTTTTTGCGTTAGATTCAAAATTTCTTGAAGATTCTGTTAGTGCACTTGGATTTCAAATTTGAGTAGTTTTAGTTCGAATTTGCATGAATTTGCTTCAAACACTATTTCGGCTCTACTTTGAGTTCTAAAATATATTTTTGTTTGATTCTTTTTACTCCTGGTCACTAGGACCTTTGCCTATCCAAAAGTGCTGAGTATTTCATTTTTAGTTTATTTTAAATTATGGTTTAAGAAAAACAGTACTGTTTTCTATGTAGTTTTGTTTTGTTTGTAACTTAGTGAATTTTGTTTAGATTTAATTAATTCTTTTTGCAAAGTTTTGTTGATTGTAATATACTTCTGTTAGACTTCAGTAGATAATTTTAGAAATTATTTTTATTAGTTTTGCTACTGTTTAGGATTTCAGTTTAGCATAGCTAGTATATAGTGTATGTAATAGCTAGTATTGTAGTTGTTTTTGCTAGAAATTATTTTAGATAATTTCTTTCTGTTGTTTTGATGGAAATAGATTTTCTTTTATGTTAAGTAATTGCTTAGATTAATTTAGTGTGGTTATGAAAGTTATTGGTTGATATTGTGTGTGTTGGTTTTCCCTAGTTTGTCTTTAAAGTTTTCTTTGGATATTTATTTTGGGCTTCTTTGATTTCATTATTGTTTTCTTTCTTTATTTTATTTAGTTGAGTTTTATTTTTATTGATAGTATTGATTGCTAGAATTGATTGCTTATGTGAATACTATGTTTGATTGGATAGATTTTGATGGAGTGACGAATAGTTCTACCTAGTCATTATTCTGAGAGCGTTTTTAGCTTCATCAACTTACCAGGCAAGTTCACTTTGACCATGTTTTTCATACCTATGTTTTATTTGCATGTAGTAGCACCCTTTCAACAATCCCTCCAGTAGCGTTATTGAATCTTGTAGTTGAGTAGAATGCATGAGGTTGGAACCCATCTCCCTGTTATCAAGCCCGACACATTGTTTAGTTTCAATGCTATACTATAGTAGGCGGGGTTGGTATGAGTTCTCGGGAGTGGTGTGAGAATGGAGGACTCTACGTCAAAGACGACAACTTTATGATGGCATCGGCAAGGACTGCATCTTCAGGACCTCAAGACTTCAAGACCTCAAGATTTGAAGACTTGAGACAAGAATTCAATACATACTACCGAGTGAAGGACAGATTTGATGGGCACCCTGGAGCAACTAGTGGAAGGCAGGGATGCATGGAGAAGCGCCATGACATCTTGCGGAAAGCTTCACCTAGACTCAAAGAGACGGAAGAATACTTCATGCCCGGAAGCTTACCTGTGCAACCGCAAGTCACTATGGGCTCTGGCTTGGTTGACCTTAGTTGTGACTCTGGCTGGGATGGTGCTAGCAAATGTAGAACTACGGTAGGATTGGATGAGCACCATACAGTGGTCAGGGGAACTCTTCGGAAGACCATGTTTCGGTCGTCTTGTTCTCAACACCCTAAAGTGCGAGAATATAAAAAGAGGGATCGAATCTTGCGAGTAAAGTGTACAAACCTTTACAAAGGGTTAAAACCTAATAGATTAGCTGTGTCCCCGGTTACGGACAATTTGAGCCTCTGGACTTGGATCTATCTCGGAACTCTCAAACCAGATTGATAATTTAATAGTGGGCAACTTATGTTGATTTGGGCTATGAGATATCGGTTGGCGGAACCATGTCATGATAGAAAACTCAGTAGTACAGACTCCTGATATTCCTTTGTTGTAGGGAAAATAAAACCAGCTTTTATGCAAAACAAAACTCAGACACAGAGCCACAAAGCCATATGCATATAGTATAGCTTTATCATCTGCTTTCTTTTATTGTGATATTGCCGGTACATTCAATGTACTGACCTACATGGCCGCAATGTATCATGTTGCAGATATTTCTTCCGATGAGTAAGAGTACGGTACAGGGTTACGGTCTACACTCAACTTGCCGATGGCGTTGATGGGACTCCACACACGACTGTTAGTTTCCGCTGAGACTTACAGGTTATGTATCTGTTTTACGTTATTTATGCATGTGATTGCACTTTGATATATATATTGATGTACTCTGTGTGCCAGCATACTGATCCAGGGATGGCACGAATACACGGAGGCTTGGCCGTTTGAGGTCGGGTCGCTACAGATATGGTATCAGAGCACATGTTGACTGTAGGACGTGACCCTAGAAATTAGAAAGTCCCTAGGACAGGAAATCTCTAAAACTTTATTTTCAAGAGAATCCGTTACTTCTCATCTTTTCTGATTTTATCACATATCACCTCTTACCTCAAATAGTGATAATATACCCCTTTCCCTTTTGACCACACGGAGAATCAAATGAAGCCACTCCAAGAAGGCCAAGATATTGGACCGCTGATGACCTCTTCAGTGTAAAGAGGATTTTACCATGCATTAGAAGAGTTGAAGCTACAACAGTTGAAGACTCCGAAGACTTGAAGAATTTGAAGATTTATTTAACCTTTAGAAGACCAAACCCCTGTTATATACTTATGTTAGATGCGACGATTTGTGAGCTGTCATTTGTTTGATGTTTTTCCGATAGCCACAAAAAGAAAACTCGTTTCTTGAAAACTATTGTTTGTATTGTGTGTATCTCTCCTTATCTCTTTTAACTCATCCCATGACCTTTGGACCCCATAGAGAATGAATGAAGTTGGACTGGTATTCTCTGGACCGATGACTCGGTTGGAAGCAGAGCTAAACATGGAGGATCACTTCAGGAAAAAAATGATTCCAAGGAAGTATGAGGTTCAATACGCTCTTCAGTGCTTTATAGAAAGTGTTGCAACCTGGTGGAAAATGCATCAAGCCATACAAGGATATAATGTAGCAAAAACTTGGGAGGAATTCAAGAAGACCCTGTTGAGATCATGTCTCATCCGGAAGCATTGTGATAACCCAAAGAAGAAACCTTGTGCCTGCAAGATATGTGGAGAAATAGGACACACCCAAGAGGAACACAAGGATGGATGCCCTCATTGTGAGGAGAATCACCCAGCCGAAGAGTGCCCGACTGGGCAAGTTACTTGTTTCTTGTGTGAAGGAACTACACACTACCCGACTCAGTGCCAAATTTACCGCATGGTACAAGAAATTACCAAGCAACAAAAAGAAGCCTTTAGGGAAAGTTTAAAAGAATCCTTGATGGAGGAAGTTCTTGAAGACCCCGATGGAGAAGGCCTAAACAGATTTTACGCTCATGCCTGCTATTCATGTGGAGAAGAAGGACATTATTCCCAGTATTGCACAAAGGAAAGAGAAGAGTATATCAGAGACTTCCCGACAGCAGAAGTGAAGTTTGACCCTCAGGAAATAGAAGCTCTGATCATTACGGAGAAATCCAGGAAGAGAAAATGAAGGCATCCCCAGAACAACCCAATTTCTGCAGAGAAGGACCTGAGTCATATCACTTGTTACAGGTGTAAGGATTTAGGTCATTACGCTAATAAATGTCCAGAGAAGAAGCCAAGAACCCAAAGAGCAGACACCATCCCCAAGAAGCCCAAAGACTTACCGGAAGTCATTTGTTTTCGTTGCAAGGAAGCATGACATTTTGTCAGAGAATGTTCAGACCCGAGGAAAGCTTGAGCATAGTAGTTGAGATCTTGATATTGGAATAAATCATGTAATAAATGTGGAATACACTTTTATTTTCATTGGTGATGTTGCTTTGAGTTATGAAATGGAAATTGTAATAGCTCATGAAGCAATAAAAGTTGATATGTTTGGTATCTCATATGAAATGTTATGAGTTGTTTGTTGATTGTGAGTGCCTCTCTCGCTATCTCGGACTTAAACCTTGAGCCCATGGAGAAGCTGACTGATGACCCACAAGTATAGGGGATCTATCATAGTCCTTTCGATAAGTAAGAGTGTCGAACCCAGCGAGGAGCAAAAGGAAATGACAAGCGGTTTTCAGTAAGGTATTCTCTGCAAGCACTGAAATTATCGGTAACAGATAGTTTTGTGATAAGGTAATTTGTAACGAGTAGCAAGTAATGAAAGTAAACAAGGTGCAGCAAGGTGGCCCAATCCTTTTTGTAGCAAAGGACAAGCCTGGAAAAACTCTTATATAAAGGAAAACGCTCCCGAGGACACATGGGAATTATCGTCAAGCTAGTTTTCATCTGGCTCATATGATTCGCGTTAGTTACTTTGATAATTTGATATGTGGGTGCACCAGTGCTTGGGTACTGCCCTTCCTTGGACAAGCATCCCACTTATGATTAACCCCTCTTGCAAGCATCTGCAACTACAAAGAAGTATTAAGGTAAACCTAACCATAGCATGAAACATGTGGATCCAAATTAGCCCCTTACGAAGCAACGCATAAACTATGGTTTAAGCTTTTGTCACTCTAGCAACCCATCATCTACTTATTACTTCCCAATGCCTTCCCCTAGGCCCAAATAATGGTGAAGTGTCATGTAGTCGATGTTCACATGACACCTCTAGAGGAGAGACAACATACATCTCATCAAAATATCGAACGAATACCAAATTCACATGACTACTTATAGCAAGACTTCTCCCATGTCTTCAGGAACAAATGTAACTACTCACAAATCATATTCATGTTCATAATCAAAGGGGTATTAATATGCATAAAGGATATGAACATATGATCTTCCACCAAATAAACCAACTAGCATCAACTAGAAGGAGTAATCAACACTACTAGCAACCCACAGGTACCAATCTGAGGTTTTGAGACAAAGATTGGATACAAGAGATGAACTAGGGTTTGAGATGAGATGGTGCTGGTGAAGATGTTGATGACCCCCTCCCGATGAGAGGATCGATGGTGATGATTTCCCCCTCCCGGAGGGATGTTTCCCCGGCAGAACAACTCCGTCGGAGCCCTAGATTGGTTCCGTCAAGGTTCCACCTCGAGACGGCGGCGCTTCGTCCCGAAAGCTTCCTTCTTATTTTTTACAGGGCGAAATACTTCACATAGCAAAAGATGGGCACCAGAGGCCTGCTAGGGGGCCCACGAGACAGGGGGTGCGCCTAGGGGGTAGGGCGCGCCCCCACCCTCGTGGATGGTGGGTGGCCCCTGAGGGAGTCCTGGATTAGGGGGTCTCCAGACAGCTGGACTATATCC
This sequence comes from Triticum urartu, assembly GCF_003073215.2. Lineage (NCBI taxonomy): Eukaryota > Viridiplantae > Streptophyta > Magnoliopsida > Poales > Poaceae > Triticum > Triticum urartu. The sequence goes on from NC_053026.1 coordinate 280,169,563, forward strand.
TTTGGCCGGACTGTTGGACTATGAAGATACAAGTTTGAAGACTTCGTCCCATGTCCGGATGGGACTCTACTTGGCGTGGAAGGCAAGCTAGGCAATATGGATATGTTTATCTCCTCCTTTGTAACCGACCTTGTGTAACCCTAGCCTCCTCCGGTGTCTATATAAACAGGAGGGTTTTAGTGTGTAGGACAACATACAATCATACCATAGGCTAGCTTCTAGGGTTTAGCCTCTTTGATCTCGTGGTAGATCAACTCTTGTACTACTCATATTATCAAGAACAATCAAGCAGGGCGTAGGGTATTACCTCCATCAAGAGGGCCCGAACCTGGGCAAACATCATGCTCCCTGCCTCCTGTTACCATCCACCTTAGACGCACAGTTCGGGACCCCCTACTCGAGATCCGCCGGTTTTGACACCGACATTGGTGCTTTCATTGAGAGTTCAACTGTGTCGTCATTATAAGGAGGATGGCTCGTCTCGTTGTCAAGGACAACATCACCTCTGGGGGAGCCCTGGCTGCAGGCCAAACTCTCTGACTAGGTGGCTTCGTCATGACCGCCCGCTCGGCCGCCGCGCCGACGATGACTTCTCGGGTCATCGAAAATAGCCCCCACATCAGCTCAAAATTTGCCGAGCAGATGGATCCAATGGAGCTCTCCTCTTTGAACGAGCTCTTGGATCGCATCGCCGCTCTGGGAGTCACTACGGACTACGATCGGATCAGGCTTAAACTCGACCAAAGGGAGATTAACTCTCCGCCGGTCACCCATCAGATAGCGGTGGTGGAGGAGCAATGCAGCGATTCTCCCTCTATCCTGAAGACGAACTATGTCCGGATTCCCGAGCTCCCCAAGACGGATACTCATTCACAGGAAGACACCGCCCTAGCCCTGAATCTAGAATCAGGCTGCATACTGAACCCACAGGGCAACATCCCGGGGCCCGAACTTCCAAGATCGGAAACTCCCCTGCCTCGGGATCACAGATTGGGTCAAGGTCTGGACTCAAATCCAACCACCCACCCAGATACAAATGATCTTTCCCACATTATACAAGTGCCCCAAGAGACATTACATCACTGTTGGGCCGGATTCCTCCTTGTAATGAACAAGGTCAAGGACTGTCGCGAGGAAGACGCAATTTCATTCTTTTGCAACAATTGCACGGACAAGGGAGTCCTCAACGCCATAAGTCGCTGTGACATAACACACTTCGCTGACTTGGCGGCCACAGTACGGAAATACTGTGCGATGGAAAGTGCCTGGAAAACCCAAACACAATTCTGGGATAATCCGGCCCAAACAAAACCCCGGTCCGAACTAAAAGGGTACACTCTCATAAGTCGCCCGACTCAATTCCAAAGAAGCAAAATCCCACTACAGGGCGTGGAACCGTATTGGAGGGATGGCTTAACGGGCCCTGCAAAATCCATAGTACAACGGATACCATATCAACACATAGCCTTAGAGCATGTTGGGTACTCCGGCAGGTGGCCAAAAGCAGTGAGGATCTCCTCACCCAAAATACCTCAGAGCACCTTCCCACGGATAACAATACGGTGTTAAAGGTCTTCGAGACCTTCGCCTCAAATAATAGCGTAAGCGAGCACTCCGCAACCTCGCCGAAGTCTACCACGTGGCAGCAATAAATCCATGGAGCGACACGACTATCACCTTCAATGCCAGTGACGAACCTAAATTCTGAACAGCCCGAACACCAGCCGCTTTGGTCCTCAGTCCAATTGTGGACGGCTTTCGGCTCAATAAGGTGATCATGGACGGCGGCAGCGGATTAAACCTCATTTATGAGGAAACTCTCCAAAAAAATGGAAATAGACAGCAACCGTATTGAGCAAAGTAGTACGACCTTCCGAGGAATCATCCCTAGTCGGGAGGCACGTTGCGCTGGGAAAATCACACTCGATGTGGTATTCGGCACTCCAGAGAATTATAGGTCCGAAGAAATTACATTCCAAGTGGCCCCGTTCAGTAGCGGATACCACGCCCTTCTAGGGCGGGAGGCATTCACGATTTTTCAAGCCATACCCCATTACGGGTACATGCAGCTCAAAATGCCCGGGCCCAATGGAATCATCACTCTAGTTAGTGATCCGGACATAGCACTCCGCGCCGAAGACAAAACAGCCGCACTAGCCCTCGAGGCATTATCCGAAGCCCTTGTGGCGGAGGAGTTAACCGCGCTGCGCTCCACGGTGGACAGGGACGACGTGATACTAGATAAAAGATCCAAGTCCACCTCCTTTAAACCAGCGGACGAAATAGTCAAATTCCTAGTCCATCCAATGGACTCCACAAAAACAGCATCCATCGGGGCATAGTTAGACCCCGCTATAGACGCCGCACTACGGGAGTTTCTGCGCGAGAATTGGGACATATTCGCCTGGCATCCTTCAGACATGCCAGGAATCCCATGCAGATTGGCCGAGCATAGCCTTAATATTCTAAAAGGATTCAAGCCGGTCAAGCAGACTCTTCGGCGTTTCTCTGAACCTAAGCGACAAGCCATGGGAGAAGAGCTAGCCAAGCTACTTGAGGCCAGATTTATTAGAGAAATAAAACATCTAAACTGGCTAGCAAACCTGGTGATGGTACCAAAGAAGGACAAATCCTAGTGCCTATGCGTCGACTTCAAAGACCTTAATAAGGCTTGCCCAAAGGATCCCTTTCCACTCCCTCGCATCGATCAAATCATCAACGCTACCGCAGGACACGAATCATTGTGCTTCCTCGACACATACTCCGGTTACCACCAGATTAAGATGGCGGAGTATGATCAAGCCGCAATGGCATTTATCACGCCATACGACCCCTTCTGTTTTAACACAATGCCCTTCAGGCTCAAAAACGCCGGCGCAACATATCAGCGCATGATCCAGACATGTCTGGAAAAGCAGATCGGCAAGACTGTGGAGGCATATGTAGACGATGTGGTCATTAAAACTAGACATGTTGACTCTTTAATAGACGACTAGAGGCTCACGTTCACCAATCACCGAACATACGACATTAAGCTCAATCCGAAAAAATGCGTTTTCGGCGTTCCCGCCAGAAAGCTCATGGGCTTCATCATCTCCAGTAGAGGAATTGAAGCAAATCCGGCTAAAATCCGGGCTCTGTCGCAGTTGGCTATCCCAACTGACCTCAAGCAAATCCAAAAATTGACTGGATGTGTGGCGGCTTTAAGCCACTTTATCTCCCGATTAGGAGAAAAGGCACTTCCCCTTTATCGCCTTCTTCGGCGCACCGAACACTTCGAGTGGACGGACGCAACCACGGCCGGACTAGAAGAAATAAAAGCCATCCTGGCCACCAACCCAATCTTGGCTGCACCAACTATTGGCGAACCAATGCTATTATATATAGTGGCAACTCATCAAGTTGTAAGCGCAGTGCTCGTCATCGAACGAGAGATGGACGGACATAAATTCCCACTTCAAAAGCTGGTATATTATGTATCCACCGTCCTCACCCCATGCAAATCACGGTACCCACATTATCAAAAGATAGCATACGCGGTATTCATGGCATCTCAGAAATTACGACACTACTTTCAAGAGTGTTCAATCACGGTGGCCTCTGAAGTACCACTCAATGACATAATAAACAACCGCGATGCCACGGGCCAGATTGCCAAGTGGGCCATCGATCTCCTCCCATTCAACATAACATACAAACCACTGTGAGCCATTAAGTCGCAAGTATTGGCCGATTTCGTCGCCGAATGGACGGAAGCCGAACTCCCTAAAGAGTACGGCGCATACTCCAATTGGATCATGCACTTCGATGGCTCTAAAATGCTGGCTGGTCTCGGGGTTGGCGTCGTCCTGACGTCCCCCACCGGAGATACAGTACAATATGTGCTCCAAATACTATATACAGACTCCAATAACGCGGCCGAATATGAGGCCCTTCTACATGGTCTCCGGATGGCAGTTTCCAAGGGCATTCAACGCCTGGAGGTGCGCGGGGACTCGAACCTCGCAATATTCCAAATAAATGGAGACTTCGATGCCAAGGATCCGAAAATGGCGGCATATCGCAATGCCGTCCTCAAAATGTTAGCTCGGTTCGAGAGGCTTGAATTCGACCATGTGGCTCTGGAAAAAAACCAGGCGGCGGACATCCTTGCCTGTATCGGCGCTAAACGCGACCCTGTCCCACCGAACATCTTCCTGGAAAGACTGTTCAAACCATCCGTGGTATGGGAAGGGGACACCGGCAAAAATAGTCTGGACCCGGCCACAACCCCAGATAACGAACACCCTGACACAATCGGAGGTTCTGCCACCGAAATAACACCTTCAGCCCATGTGATAATGGCCGTCATCGCCCCATGGACAGAACCATTCCTGACCTACCTAAGTAGACAGGAACTACCCGAGGACCAAAATGAGGCACGCTGCATAGTGCGGCGATCTAAAGCCCACAAGGTCCACGAGGGAGAGCTTTATAAGAAAAGCACAACTGGAGTCCTTCAAAGGTGCATCTCCGAAGAGGAAGGGCGGAAGCTTTTGGCAGAAATCCATGCCGGACTCGGCAGCCACCACGATGCAGCCCGGGCCCTTGTAAGCAAGGCCTTCCATACAGGTTTTTATTGGCCGACGGCCCGGGTAGATGCACAGCATCTGGTCCAACATTGTGTTGGTTGCCAGCTTTTTGCAAATCAAAGCCACATGCCACCTACCACCCTCCAAACAATCCCCATTACCTGGCCCTTTGCGGTCTGGGGGCTTGATATGGTCGGACCCCTCAAAGGGGGAACCCATAAGAAAAAATAATTACTGGTCATGGTGGATAAATTCACCAAATGGATAGAAGCCAAACCTGTCAAAACGACTGAATCTGGACCGGTGATAGACTTCATATCCGGGGTTGTACACCGTTATGGCGTCCCCCACAGCATCATCACTGACAACGACACGAACTTTACAGCTGACGAGGTGAAACTTTGGTGCAGCAACATGGGCATTAAGCTCGATTATGCTTCTGTCTATCATCCGCAAACTAATGGTCAAGTCGAACGAGAGAATGGTCTTATCATGAGCGGCATTAAACCCAGATTAGTGCGGTCCTTAAAGGAATCAGACACGCATTGGGTAGAGGAGCTCGACTCCGTACTATGGGGGCTGCGGACCACACTGAATCGCACTACCGGATACACACCGTTTTTTATGGTGTACGACGCTGAGGCGGTGCTGCCTTGTGACATAATTCATGACTCACCTCGAGTGCGCATGTACGAAGAAAGAGAGGCCGAGCTCGATCGGCAGGACAGTTTGGATGCCCTGGAGGAGGAACGCAACGTAGCAAAGGCCCGTTCCGCATTCTATCAGCAACAGGCTCGAAAGTATCAAAGCAGAGAAGTACGTGCCAAAATCTATAACATTGGGGAACTAGTTCTACGCCTGTCAGAGAAGAAAAAGAACAAGCTCAAGCCCAAATGGGAAGGTCCCTTCATTATCGACCAGGTTCTGACTGGTGGAGCGTACCGTCCGCGGGATGCATCGGATAATCGACTCGAGCCAAACCCATGGAACGCAGCCAGACTCCGAAGATTCTACGCCTAGCTCCAGACTCTATGTTCGTCTCCTTACCTCCATCAATTTTTTGCACATTTGTTTTCTCTCTCTTTCTTTCTCTATTTTTCCTTCAAGGCCCTAAAGGGCTACGCCTGTGTCTTGGTTACACAATCTTGACGTTCTAACCGCGCTCAATATACCTGGGGGCTTCCTATACAGAAGCTTAATATAATTACCTTTCCGGGCTTTATGCCCCGCACATGTGTTATTCTCCTGCATGTACCTTTTTCGCCATTATATGCATCGATATGACTTAAGTTTTGGCCAAGCTGGGTTGCCTGGCTCTTGTATTTATGCCCTACGTTCCCATTAATTTGTCTAGGGCATAAGGGGAGCACCTCTATGATTGTTACTGCCGGGTCAGCCGGATGTGTACCTCAGACTGGGTGAAGCCGAAAGCTAGCGTTCTTAAGGGAATATTCGGTCGGTGAATAAAAGATGACTTTCATTTAAATTACTACACGCCCCTAGATGTTTTTAGCCCGCGTCTCGCAGTTCAGACATGCACATTAGGGCATGCGTACCCAGGGAAAGGAACCCTTAACGGAACTATTCTCCCTGGAAGATGTTTCTTACTATCCATGTAATATAACATAGCTAGTTGGGTACTTGTCTGTTCAAGCACTTATGACCCCTACGCCTGGTTTCCATGCATACCCCGGTTCTTATATAATCGAGTGGGTATTCGGATACACTTCAGACTATCGGCTCTAGAGGTCGAAGCAAAAAGGTCCGCCATGACAAATGATTTACAATCCGGCTAGGGACATTACATATGCCTCTTGAAGTACACAGTCACTAAGGCTGATTAAATTCTTCTTCTATACCATCCAACAGGCTGTCTAGCCTACAATCCCGTTGGGAATACTTTGCGGCTAATTCTACTTGATCATACACTAAACTGACGGGGATCTCTTTCCCATCGGGCCCCACAGGTCCGACCTCGGCCATGTGGTTTGGGTTAGCCTTGGTATATCGTGTCTTCACCATAGCCCAGGCTTCCCTTTGAAAGTGCAACTATCCCTAGGTGGTTTTGGTAATTCATAACAACATATAGCTCATTGAGCTAATACTATTCCAAGATAATTATTTCAGGAAAGCTCAATGATTGGCATGGCATGGATGTGAAAGTGGAACCCTCAAAATGCTAAGGACAATGGATTGGCTCAAGCTCAAAAGCTCAAGACTCTTCATTTTATATTTTAGTGATCCAAGATCACATTGAGTCCATAGGAAAAGCCAATACTATTAAGGAGGGATGAGGTGTTGCTTAATGAGCCTCTTGCTTCATGTGCTTAGTGATACGCTCCAAAACCCTCAACTACTTTCCCATATCCACATATGACCAAAACTCTAAGCCAAACTCGGTCCTACCGATTCTTCCTATCCGGCGCCACCGAGTTTCACTTGTCATTAGCCACTGCCAAACCCTAGCAATTTCGGTTCTACCGATAAGGATCTCGGTCTCACCGCGAGTGGTTGCAAACTCTCTGTTTCCCTTTGTAACTTTTCGGTCACCGAGACTGCATGTAACTCAGTGTTCCCCTTTGTAACTTTTCGGTCTCACCGAGTTCCACTCGGTCTCACCGAAAGAGCAAATCGGTCCCACCGAGTTTGCCTGACCAACTCTCTGGTTAGCTAATTACCAAATTCGGTCTCACCGAGTTTGTGTAATCGGTCTCACCGAGATTACGTTATGCCCAATACCCTAACCATATCGGTCCTACCGAGTTGCATGTCAGTCCCACCGAAATTCCTAACGGTCACTAGGTTTACTTTCGGTCAGACCGAGTTTTTGATTCGGTCCCACCGAGATTGGAAAACTGTGTGTAACGGTTGGATTTTGTGTGGAGGCTATATATACCCCTCCACCTCTCTTCTCATTCAAGAGAGCCATCAGAACACACACATCATTCCAACTCATTTGTTCTGAGAGAAACCACCTACTCATGTGTTGAGACCAAGACATTCCATTCCTACCATATGAATCTTGATCTCTAGCCTTCCCAAGTTGCTTTCCACTCAATCTTCTTTCCACCAAATCCAAATCCTATGAGAGAGAGTTGAGTGTTGGGGAGACTATCATTTGAAGCACAAGAGCAAGGAGTTCATCATAACACACCATTTACTTCTTGGAGAGTGGTGTCTCCTAGATTGCTAGGTGTCACTTGGGAGCCTCGACAAGATTGTGGAGTTGAACCAAGGAGTTTGTAAGGGCAAGGAGATCGCCTACTTCGTGAAGATCTACCGCTAGTGAGGCAAGTCCTTCGTGGGCGATGGCCATGGTGGGATAGACAAGGTTGCTTCTTCGTGGACCCTTTGTGGGTGGTTGCTTCTTCGTGGACCCTTCGTGGGTGGAGCCCTTCGTGGACTCGCGCAACCATTGCCCTTGGGTGGAGCCCTGTGTGGACTCGCGCAACCGTTACCCTTCGTGGGTTGAAGTCTCCATCAACGTGGATGTAGGATAGCACCACCTATTCGAACCACGGGAAAAACATCCGTGTCTCCAATAGCGTTTGAACTCTCCAAACCCTTCCCTTTACATTCTCGCAAGTTGCATGCTTTACTTTCCGCTGCCCATAAACTCTTTGCATGCTTGCTTGAATTGTGTGATGATTGCTTGACTTGTCCTAGAATAGCTAAAATCTGCCAAGAACTAAAATTGGGAAAAGGTTAAGTTTTTATTTGGTCAAGTAGTCTAATCACCCCCCCTCTAGACATACTTTCGATCCTACAAGTGGTATCAGAGCTTTGGTCTCCATTTGCTAGATCTCCATAGCTTTTGGTGGTCATAGCCTTGGTTTCACAACCTAGGAGAGTATGGCGTCTAGCGAGGGAAATTATCACCGTAGAGGTCCTTACTTTGATGGTACTAATTTTGCTAGTTGGAAGCATAAAATGAAAATGCATATTCTTGGACATAACCCCGCTATTTGGGCTATTGTGTGTGTTGGTTTGCAAGGTGACTTCTTTGATGGGAGAGAACCAAACCGTGAAGCTACCGCGGAGGAGTTGAAGATGTTGCAATACAATGCTCAAGCTTGTGATATTCTCTTCAACGGATTGTGCCCCGAAGAATTCAACAAAATCAGCCACCTTGATAATGCAAAGGAAATTTGGGACACTTTGATTGATATGCACGAAGGTACCGACTCCGTCAAGGAATCCAAGTTGGATGTGCTTCAAAGCCAACTTGACAAGTTCAAGATGAAGGATGGTGAAGGTGTCGCTGAAATGTACTCTAGGCTTGCTCTCATCACAAATGAGATTGCCGGCTTAGGAAGTGAAGAGATGACCGATAAATTCATCATCAAGAAGATCCTAAGAGCCTTGGATGGAAAATATGATACCGTGTGCACATTGATCCAAATGATGCCCAATTACAAAGATCTCAAGCCAACGGAGGTGATTGGAAGAATTGTTGCTCATGAGATGTCACTTAAGGATAAAGAGGAACTTCACAACAAATCAAGTGGTGCCTATAAAGCCTCATGTGAAGCCCCTACATCATCAAGTGAGAAACAAGACTTCAATGAAGAACTGAGCTTAATGGTGAAGAACTTCAACAAGTTCTACAAGAGTAGAAGCAACGATAGAAGCTCCAAATCAAGGTCCTACAATGACAAAAGATCTTCTAGTCGAGAGCGAAACTGTTACAATTGTGGAAGACCCGGACACTATTCAATGAGTGTACGGCTCCCTACAAGAGAAGAGAAGATTCTCCAAAAAGAAGAAGCAAAGGATCACCACCAAGAGAGAGAAGGAGTAGAGATGATCGTTATGAACGAAGATACTCACGGAGAAGCAAGGATTCGGAAAGGAAGGAAAAATCATCAAGGAGCTACACAAGACGAAGACATCAAGCTCATGTTGGTGAATGGGTATCCGACTCCGACAGCCACTCCGAGAGAAGTTATCACTCCGACTCCGAAGATACTCAAGATGAAGGTGTTGCCGGTCTAGCACTTGTGTCAACCAACTCCTACGACATATTTGACTCACCAAATGAAGGAGTTGGAAGATGCTTCATGGCCAAAGGTCCTAAGGTAACACACCCCGAGTATGTTGATTTCAATAGTGATGAAGATGACTTGTTAGGTGATGATTTGCTTGGCGACAACTCTAGTGATGAATACTATGATGAAAGACCAATTAATCATGCTAATCAAGATAAAACGAGTGACAATGATAAGGAGAAGATTGAGGCTCTAACTAAAGAACTAAAAACTCTTAAGTTGGCTCATGACACTATCTTCGAAGATCATCGAGAACTTTTAAGAGCTCATGAGAAACTACGCTTTGAAAAGCTCAATCTTGAGCAAGAGCATGAGTTCTTAAAGGCAATCAATGATGATCTCCGCAAGAAAAGTTCTTTTTACATTGCCAAGCGTTTACTCTTATCCACTTACATGCCTCAAGTCAAGTCTAACAAGAAAGATTCTTCCTCTAGTTGTAACAATGATCATGCTAAATTCAATATTGTTGCTTCTAGTAGTTCTCTTGATTCCACTAATGATTCTCTTAGCCAAGTTACACTTGAGAAAGAAAATAGCTTATTGAAGGGAATTATAGAGAAAGGAGTGTACAAAAGCCTTGCCGGGAGTAAGCAATTCGAGGAAATTGTGCGCAAGCAAGGAATGCACCGGAAGAATCAAGGTGTTGGTTTTGAACGAAAGTTCAATGCCAATGGAGTTGAATGGGAAGAAGATAAATACCCCAAGACAAAGTTTGTCCCTCAACAAGAGAAGTATACTTCTTTCAAGGGGACACAAGCTCAAGATGATCTTCCACCACAAGACTACGAGCAAAAAGGCAAGGACAAGCTTCAAGAGGAAATTGATGCATTTGAAGAAGCTCCTAAGACCTTAGTCAAGTGGATTCCCAAGACTTCCTCAAGTTCCACTTCATCAAGTACGACTACAACTCCAAGGATTCCCATCAAGATGATGTGGATCCAAAAGAAGAAGAACTAGAGAGTTCTTGAGGGTGACTCCGCCAACATACTTCACTCTTATCATTTTGGCAAGAACAAGTGCAATCAACTTCCACATCTTGCACTAGTTCAAGGAGTCACAAACCCTCTTGTTGGTAAGACAAGGGACAAGGTAACCTAAAAGCTTTCATGGACATCATCTTTTGTGTGCATCACTCTATGTCTATGGATATCCTTGCTTGTTCCTTGTGGGACTAACCCATGTAGGTATTGAAAGTGCAATTCACTCAAATGGATAGCTCCAAGAGATCTACATCAACGTTGAGCATCCACATCTTCAATATCTACATGAAGTCATCATCGACAAAACCCAAGGTTAGTTCATCCCTCTTAGGGGGGATATCACATCTAGGGGGAGCTTTACTCTAAGACTTGAGCTAAAGCAACTCTAAAGATGTGAACAAAACAATGCTTTATGTAAAAGTGGTAACCCCACTTGAGCTTAAACGATGAGTATGACCTACGATCAAGTGTTCACTTGACTCCTAAGTCAATATACTCATATATAGATGACCTAGTCATCGCAAATTGCTTGATAGATGCTAGAATTGGTTGTGCATGCCTTGCCACATATTTCATTTGCCATCTTATTGTGTGAGCATGCTGATTGCATATTTTACTCATTCAAGGACATCCACTTGTTACTTTGATTGTTTGATTTTATTTCTTTTTGCCAAGTGGATGGACAAGAATGCCTAAGAACCTCCTCTAGCTATCTATGCTTTTCTCGTCTCAAACTCTATTCATGCTGCATCACAAAATTTGATCAAGTCAGATTCGAACCACTCTGTGTGAGGAGCGCTCGGAGTCCCCGATTTGTCATAGACTTAAACTTCCAAAACCTCTTTATGATTCTCGGTCTGACCGATACTGCACTTCGGTCCTACCGAGATCATTAAGTTGATCTTTCGATCTCGGTGCAACCGATTTGAACCTTTCGGTCTCACCGAGTTTCAGTAACTGCACGCAGTTATGAATCTCGGTGCCACCGAGTTGTTCAACTCGGTCACACTGACAGGGTCGGGCTATATATAGTCACGGGCAAAATTTCGCCCGCGCGATAGCCTGCTCTGCCCCCGAGGTCTCCGGATCGTCTTCTCGCCGCCAGCAGCCTCCAGTCGCTGGTCTCCGTCGCCGTCAACGGGATTTCTGCCCCGCCGTTGCCGCCGTAGCAAGTCCCCGCCGAACTAGGGTATGGACTTGATCTTTGTGCTATTCCTCAATCTGATTCCTAGTACATTGTGATCATATTGATTCTTGCCATGATTGAAACACTTCTATCCAGTCAAAACGCTCATAGATTAGGTTTGGTTCGAAAATTCTAAGTTTAGGTCTCCGCCGAAACCATCTCGGACCCACCAAGTTGAAAAACTCGGTCCCACCGATTTGGCTTATGCCATTGCACAAGTGAGACTCGGTCTGACCGAGAATTACTTATCGGTGTGACCGATTTTTGAACTCAGTGAAACCCTAGCAGTCTCGGTGCCACCGAACTGTGACTCGGTCCTACCGAGTTCACTAGTTTAGGTTCCAAAACTGCTTCGGTATCACCGAGTTTGAAAGTCGGTAGATCCGAGATGATTTCAGTGGAAAACTAAAACTAAGTTTTTGAATCATTCCTTTTTGCAAAAATCTCTGCATTTTGTGATGCTCATCCACTCTATCTCCTCTATAATCTATTCACAGGGTCAGCAGTCAGTTTGCATCATGTCAGACCAGAGTGACAGCCAAAACTTGTCAGAGCAGCAAGTGCAGCTGAGTGAGGGCACTAGCCCCTCAAGTTCCCCAGATGATGGCAGCAGGAGCACACCCAGCAACCTGCCTAAAGCTGCCACGAGACAAAGGAAGAAGAAAACCTCAGATTCTGAAGATGAGGACTATGTGGCAGAGGAAGAGGCCACTTCCAAAAGAGTTGAGCCAGCTCAAGGCTCAAAGCCAGGCCTGAAAATCAAAAGGCCAGCAGGCAGGCAGCCCATGTCAAAGGCTAGAGCCTCAACTGAGAAGCCTGCTCCCATTGAGCCCGTTGCAGCTAAGGGCAAGAAGAGGAAAGAGAGAGTGAAGAAGACTGTGGCTAGAGTGCTTGGGAAGGCCTCCATCATGGTAGAAGAGGAGGAGGAAGAAGAGGCAGCTGCACCAGCACCCAAGGCAGCCAAACTTATGGGAGATGCCATAAGGTCAGGGGGAGCTGCATCCAAGCCCAAGGAAGCACCTAAGGCTGCATCTAAGCCTAAAAGTGCACCAAAGAGAAACACAAGAAGCATCCCAGGCACTGAGAAGAACAAGGCCCCAGTGCCTGAGACTGTTGCAGAGGAAGAGGAAGAGAGTGTCCTTCGGAAGCTCAAGCCCAAGATCCCAGACCACAACGATGCTCATCCTGTGGCTGAGGATATGAAGCTAAGGAGAGACTCAGGGCTCAGGAAATGGAGAGAAGCAGATCCATATGCTTCTAGGAGAAGGACTGCAGTGGACTACAGGTTTCATACCAAGGAGCAACGGGATTTCTATGAGACAGTGCTACTTGAGAAGAAGCCAATTGTATGTGACATGAGATGGGTCGACTGGACCTATATCAAGGATAATGAAGAGTACTACCCAGGAGTTCAGGACAGCTTTAAGGCGTGTGGAGTAGAGGACTTTGTTGGGCAGAAGCTCACAAAGTGGAACGAGGAACTCATCATGTAGTTCTACTCCACAGCTCACTTTTATCCAGATGGGAGGATTACATGGATGTCTGAGGGTACGAGGTACCACTCTACTGTTGAGGAATGGGCGAAGCTGATCAATGCCCCAGAGGAGCAAGCAGATGACTTGGACATTTATGCCAAGAAAAAGATGGACCACAACTCCATGTCCAACATGTACAAGGAGATTACGAATGAAGCACTTGACACGTTCAAGTTTGGCTCAGTGCATTATCTGCTCCTAGGATTGCCTACGATCAACTGGATCCTTAGGCACACCCTTCTGCTCAAGTCTGAAGATCACAAGATGATCAGAGGTCACGCGATCAATTTGCTTCATGTTTTTGACGTGCCTCAAAAATTCAAAGTCATGAGCCTTATAGTGGAAACAATCAAAAGGATTGCGGCAGATCAGAAGAGGAGCTGTGGATATGCCCCTCAGATTCAGGAGCTCATCAACTCCAAGATGGGCACGGGCGTATATTTGTTGGATAAGGAACACCTGCCCATCCGTCCAGATTTTGAGAACAATGAAATTGTGATGACAGAGAATGAACCATCATCTGCCCATGCACAAGCTCAGAAGGAGAAGGCGAAGAAGGAGAAAGCTGCCAGGATGCCTACTCAAGCGGAGGCATCTGACTATTTCATGAAGACCAAACAAGAGCAGCTCAGTTACTTGATTGCGTCCACCCCGCGGATTGAGCAGAGTATAGTCACCCTGAATCAGAACCAGGCGAGTTTAGAGAGGATCATGGAACAGAGGTTCTATGACTTGGACATCAAGGTAACAGAAGTTCAGTCTGCAGTGGAGCAGCTCCAGGAGGACATGAATGAGAGGAGAGGCAGGACCACGACTCATGCGTTTGCGAGGGTGCCACAAGGTCCGAGGTCGTCTGCACTGCCAGTTGCTGACACCAGAGCTACAACATCTGCACCAGCCACAGCCTCAGTTCCACCAGCTCCAGCATCCACTTCAGCTTCCACTCCGACCACGTCTACCGAAGGCTTCGTCCTTGGAGTGATCCGGACTCCACCACCACCTAAAGATTAAGCCTGAGCGTCGACTTAGCACTATGCATTTTCTACGAACTTTTTGGTAACTTGTTGCCAAAGGGGGAGAAAATGTATAGATCATAGGCTTCGAGAGAGAGTGTTGCTTTATTCTCTCTTGTTTTATTTGGTGGTTTCTTCGAACTTTGTTTGCTTGTGTGTGAGATACTACGTCCTTATGCCTGTGAGACATCGATGATCATGTGTTTGATCATAAGCTACACTTAATGTTTGCTTGATGCTTGCTTAAATATTATCATTCTATCTATCGTTTGTGATCATTCACTATTCTTGGTGATGAGTGCATGTATTTCAATCTTATCATTTTTTGAGCGCTCCACCAAGATGTATGTGACATGGAAGAGCAACCCATGATTCTAATTCTTTGTGCATTTGCAGTCCAAAGCAAATTTAAATATGCAAAAATTTAGGGGGAGCTCTTACTTATCACATACCTCTCAAAACGACGATATATTTCATGCTTATTATCATTTGTCGAAGCTTTGATCTATATGTTGTCATCAATTACCAAAAAGGGGGAGATTGAAAGTGCAACTATCCCTAGGTGGTTTTGGTAATTCATAACAAAATATAGCTCATTGAGCTAATACTATTCCAAGATAATTATTTCAGGAAAGCTCAATGATTGGCATGGCATGGATGTGAAAGTGGAACCCTCAAAATGCTAAGGACAATGGATTGGCTCAAGCTCAAAAGCTCAAGACTCTTCATTTTATATTTTAGTGATCCAAGATCACATTGAGTCCATAGGAAAAGCCAATACTATTAAGGAGGGATGAGGTGTTGCTTAATGAGCCTCTTGCTTCATGTGCTTAGTGATACGCTCCAAAATCCTCAACTACTTTCCCATATCCACATATGACCAAAACTCTAAGCCAAACTCGGTCCTACCGATTCTTCCTATCCGGCGCCACCGAGTTTCACTTGTCATTAGCCACTGCCAAACCCTAGCAATTCGGTTCTACCGATAAGTATCTCGGTCCCACCGAGATGGGGTTGCAAACTCTCTGTTTCCCTTTCGTAACTTTTCGGTCCCACCGAGATTGCAATGTAAACTCAGTGTTTCCCCTTTGTAACTTTTCGGTCTCACCGAGTTCCATTCGGTCTCACCGAAAGAGCAAATCGGTCCCACCGAGTTTGCCTGACCAACTCTCTGGTTAGCTAATTACCAAATTCGGTCTCACCGAGTTTGTGTAATCGGTCTCACCGAGATTACGTTATGCCCAAACCCTAACTGAATCGGTCCTACCGAGTTGCATGTCAGTCCCACCGAAATTCCTAACGGTCACTAGGTTTACTATTTCGGTCAGACCGAGTTTTCTGACTCGGTCCCACCGAGATTGGTAAATTGTGTGTAACGGTTGGATTTTGTGTGGAGGCTATATATACCCCTCCACCTCTTTCTCATTCCAAGAGAGAGCCATCAGAACACACACATCATTCCAACTCATTTGTTCTGAGAGAGAGAACCACCTACTCATGTGTTGAGACCAAGACATTCCATTCCTACCATATGAATCTTGATCTCTAGCCTTCCCAAGTTGCTTTCCACTCAAATCTTCTTTCCACCAAATCCAAATCCTATGAGAGAGAGAGTTGAGTGTTGGGGAGACTATCATTTGAAGCACAAGAGCAAGGAGTTCAGTACCTAATCACCATTTGTTACTTCTTGGAGAGTGGTGTCTCCTAGATTGGCTAGGTGTAACTTGGGAGCCTCCGACAAGATTGTGGAGTTGAACCAAGGAGTTTGTAAGGGCAAGGAGATCGCCTACTTCCTGAAGATCTACCGCTCGTGAGGCAAGTCCTTCGTGGGCGATGGCCATGGTGGGATAGACAAGGTTGCTTCTTCGTGGACCCTTCGTGGGTGGAGCCCTTCGTGGACTCGCGCAACCATTGCCCTTGGGTGGAGCCCTGTGTGGACTCGCGCAACCGTTACCCTTCGTGGGTTGAAGTCTCCATCAACATGGATGTAGGATAGCACCACCCATCCGAACCACAGGAAAAACATCCGTGTCTCCAATAGCGTTTGAACTCTCCAAACCCTTCCCTTTACATTCTCGCAAGTTGCATGCTTTACTTTCCGCTGCCCATAAACTCTTTGCATGCTTGCTTGAATTGTGTGATGATTGCTTGACTTGTCCTAGAATAGCTAAAATCTGCCAAGAACTAAAATTGGGAAAAGGTTAAGTTTTTATTTGGTCAAGTAGTCTAATCACCCCCCTCTAGACATACTTTCGATCCTACACCCTTGCACCTTGTCGGCAGGCTGATATCTTCCATAATCAGAAGCGCCGCCGCGCTCCCATGAGCTTCTCTATAAGCTCCCCCATGCCTACTGGCGGGGGCGCGGATGGCCACAAGGCTTGGGCAATACTCTGCATCACCTGCCGAACTTGTTCGTGCAGTTGTGAGAGCTCTGGTAGAAGATCACCCGAAGACCCGGGCATCTCCTCCGCGGGACGACCCGTCAGCATATCTGCAGACATAACGCTGTTAGCAGGCTTCTCCGCCAAACTTCTCCAAAATTTCGTTCAAGCACTTACTAAAAATGCCGCGCCGAAGCTGTTTATTCTCCTTCACGGAGTCCGCAAGCTGTGCTCGGACATCCTTCAGTTCCACGCCCAGCCGGATATTGGCATCTTGGAGATCATTTTTCTCCTGCCTGACTCGCGTCAGCACGCGCTCACCAGCATTTCGCTGTCGATCATCACGTGCCGTATCCACCTCCACGGCCTCCGGATTCACTCCGGGGCCACCTGCAACATCTATTGTTAGGTGGGCATACATGCCGCATACTACTTGGCACCGATATTCTTTGCAATAAACAAAAGAGGTACCAGGGGGACCCTTTTTGGACTCCTTCAATGCGGCAACAGCGGCTTCCAGCTGGGCCTTGCACTCGTCCAGCTCTTGAGACAATTGGGGATTCTTCTCCATAAGAACCTGCACAAATAATGATCCTTAAATCAGTTGCGTCAACTGTTTCAAGTCTCGGGGGCTACTGATACATATAATCATCAGATTTGCTTACCCGTATATCCCTTACATACTGGTCCGTGGCTCTGGCTAGACCATTTTGAGCAGCACGGATGTACGCGTCTCCGGAATTGAAGGCATCAAATGCCTTTGGCGAGAAACAATCGTCACAGAGTACGGCCCGGCGATGCCTATGATTCATGGCGCTCTCCACTTCTTAATTTGTAGCGTGACTATCCGCATC
The DNA here is from genome assembly GCF_003073215.2 of Triticum urartu. NCBI lineage: Eukaryota > Viridiplantae > Streptophyta > Magnoliopsida > Poales > Poaceae > Triticum > Triticum urartu. The sequence continues at coordinate 280,187,134 of NC_053026.1, forward strand.
CTCTGTAGGAGGAGCATCCGGCGTCCGCCCCATGTTGGCTTCCGCCTCTATGTCCGGCCCTGGGGCCCGACTGGTGGAGGTGTGATCGGCGGCCTCTCCGGATATTGTCCGGCAAGCGTTTTTTCTATTAAAGAAGCATGGATGTCATTGCATTTTGAGAAATACGACAACCACGGAGTGACGTTTTGTGTCATACCTCTGCGCCGGCGTCTCCGTCCTGACCGCCTTCCTTTTTCGCCTACCCGGCTTCCGTGCCTCTTGTTGGCGAGTTGCTGCGGGTTTGGCACGGCGTCCCGAATGCCTTCCCTGTAAAACACCATATGTGTACGGTTGGTGAAGTGTCTCAAAGGAGATCCTATTTTTGGAGTTGGATTTTGGTTTTTCTTACGTGCGACGCAGGGAGGAGCCCGGGATAGTCGGCCGTTATGGCCACCATGGCGTCATCGCAGCTCAATTGATAGAACTGCCTGTCTATTAGCTCCACGAATATGTCCGGATCCTCTTCGAGTCCAGGACCGAGGGCCCGGCCAGGGTCCTCTGGTTGTGGAGATGGGCTGTTGACCTCCCTTACAGCTTTTCGCAGTTCCTGCCGTAAAATGGCAAGGTGAGTACCTACTACAAAGAATGCGGGAAGAATGGGAGTAAAGAGGTATAACTCACCCAGCTTGGAGGGTTGTACATGGAGAATCCGTCCCGTGGCTTGATACGGATGAACTCCTCTTACTCTCCCTTGAACAACTCGGACATAATTTTTGCTAAAGCAGCAGCGGAGTCCGGTCCCTTACGCCCACAACGGGTGGCATCATCTTCCCCATTAAAACACCATAGGGGGTGCCCTCGATATTGAAGTGGCTGCACTCCCCACATTATGCATACTGACATAACCTCGATTATTGTCAATCCTGATTGAGCCAGCGCTTTAATCCGGTTCATCAGGTAGAGGACTTCTCCGTTGTCTTCCTCCCGCGGGCTCCGTGGGTGCCAGCTTCGACGTTTCTTCAGAGGAGCATTGTTGAACTCGGGAAGACCCCGCCGAATAGGGTCTGGAAGGGGGATGTCCTCCATATAAAACCACTCCGAAGGCCAATCTTCGGACGTCTTCTCGGAGTACCGGACAGGTATCCGGTTTCGGCGATGCGCCATATTTCAGCTCCGCCCACCTGATAAAGTGACCCCTTTTGTGTGCGGGGCACAAGGCAAAATAACCTCTTCCACAGCTCGAAATGAGGCTCACATCCCAGAAATAGCTCGCAAAGGGCAACGTATCCGGCGATGTGTAATATGGAAGAAGGGGTGAAATTGTGCAGTTGGAGGCCGTAAAACTCCAGGAGCCCGCGGAGGAACGGATGAATTGGAAATCCAAGTCCCCTTAGTAAGTAAGGAACAAGGCACACCCGCTCCCCCTTGGAGGGGCTGGGGAAGCTCTCCGCTTGCTCCCTGCCATTATAGGTGGTGAGCCCGGCTCGGACGGGGACCAAATACGTCGGAGGGAGAAATCCCTGGGTCTGCAGCTCTACCAAACGACTGCGCAGGATGGAACACCTCTCCCAATCACCAGGCTTAGGGCTACGGGGGCAAGAGGAGGAGCTGCGGTGGTCGGCCATGATGGGATGGATTTTTTCCGAGCACGCTCTGATGGATTTTCGCTGGGGGAGGAGGGTGTGGATTGGATCTAAGAATCCCCATCCCTTTAATAGACAATTTATTTACCTGGCTAGGGGGGCGAATGTAAAAACGCCCTGGCTCCTCGCATTCGCTCGACGTGTGGAGGGTGGCACTTATTTGGCACAGAACCCTAGAAGTCCAACATTTATAGAAGCCAGACACTACTTTACGAATATTCAAGATTTGGAGAAGAACCCGCCTTGCAATGCCAAAGACAATACTTCGCTGGACTCATCGTCATTGAAGCCTGGTTCGGGGGCTACTGAGGGAGTCCTGGATTAGGGGGTCTCCGGACAGCCGGACTATATCCTTTGGCCGGACTGTTGGACTATGAAGATACAAGTTTGAAGACTTCGTCCCGTGTCCGGATGGGACTCTACTTGGCGTGGAAGGCAAGCTAGGCAATACGGATATGTGTATATCCTCCTTTGTAAGCGACCTTGTGTAACCCTAGCCTCCTCCGGTGTCTATATAAATCGGAGGGTTTTAGTCTGTAGGACAACATACAATCATACAATAGGCTAGCTTCTAGGGTTTAGCCTCTTTGATCTCGTGGTAGATCAACTCTTGTACTACTCATATTATCAAGAACAATCAAGCAGGACGTAGGGTATTACCTCCATCAAGTGGGCCCGAACCTGGGTAAACATCGTGTCCCCTGCCTCCTGTTACCATCCGCCTTAGATGCATAGTTCGGGACCCCCTACCCGAGATCCGCCGGTTTTGACACTGATAGCCCCCCTCTGGTGCTTTCTTCGCCCAATATTATATATATATATATATATATATATTCCAAAACTGACTTCCGTGGAGTTTCGGGACTTTTGGAGTTGTGCAGAATAGGTCTCTAATATTTGCTCCTTTTCCAGCCCAGAATTCCAGCTGCCGGCATTCTCCCTCTTCATGTAAACCTTATAAAATAAGAGATAAAAGGCATAAGTATTGTGACATAATGTGTAATAACAGCCCATAATGCAATAAATATCGATATAAAAGCATGATGCAAACTAGACGTATCACTGACCGCAAGCCTTTCCCGGGGAAAAACAACCACATTTGACCCAAGGAAATACATACAGTATCCTAAGTACCCCTTCTATCTTATACATGCAGATGACAACCCTTTATGAGTCTTTTCTCAAGGGCCCAGAAACGATCATGACCCTGACTAGTGATCAGGATTACCCGAAGATCCTGAAGGACATGATGAAGCATATTCATCTTGAAGGAGATGCAGTCTTCAAAGGTTATCCTTTCATGGAGGATGGAGTTGAACTTTGGTACGTGGAGGTGCACGTCCACCGTGTGAAGGGAGTTTGCCCAAAGACTGTGGGACAAGACTTTTTCATTTCTTGAGTACCACAAGCAACATTCTTCGACTCTATTTGTGAAGCTGCTATGGAAGATATACGTCAGATTGGAGAAATACTTGAAGCAAGACTCCGTCACACTCAGGAATACCTAAGAGAGGTGCATGCAGAGATGATGGGGATGAAGCTCATGGCCACCATGATGAATTAGAAGATCGATGATTTCAAGGATCATGTCGCACAATTCCAGTGGGACTAAAGCATCTTCAAGAAGGACAAATGAATAAAGATGGAAGTAAGGCTTGACCATACCAAACTATGTGGATGCAGCTTTTGTAATAGAGTGCTTTTGAAATTTGAGTTTTGGGTAGTGGTTAAGGATGTAATAAAGGATTTGATATGAAGGGAATATGAATTATGGATGAACCAGTACATTTTATTTTAATGGTAATACCCTGTGTGAACACTAGACCTATGGATATGAAAATATATATTCCACAGACTGGAGTTTGAAAAAAAGAGAGTTGGAGTTTTGCTTTTGAAACGATGGTTAGGAAGAAACGAAGTACTATTGGATTAAAGGAGGTGTAAAGTTGGAATATGGAACAATTATAACTCCCAGGATGAATAGAAGTTGCACCCGCATTGAAGTGGGCCCATAACCCACAGGCTTTGGAGTTAATAAGAAGCAAGCACACTCTTGCCGAAGGAAGAAATTTTGGAAGAAAACTCTTATTTGATCAGCATGTGTTTCTTAGGAGCATACGAAAACCCGAGAGTGGTGAAGTAACAATAGATGTTTCATTTCTGCTTGCAGAATTAATGGATTTATCTGAACTTAGTTTGTTGACAAGAGAATTTCTGCAATGCTTGTGAGAATGCCCGAGTGATAGGATTCTGAGATTCACTAAACCTTATACAGGGTAATGATTTAGGTCCGGAATAGATTGATCACCATACCGACTTACTCTTGTCATTCACTCTTGCTATTTGGCATGGTAAATCTGAGTGACTTACCTTGTTTAAACCATAGAATGGTAGAACCATGGACCCCTATATAGGCAACCGTTGCCAATCGTAGGTTATACAGTGAGATTCAGACAGACCCATTTTCCTGCAGGAGAAACCAGAAATTGTTGACCACCATGAGATTTCGATAGTGGTTTAGTATTGACGACAGACCTGTTAGATACGAAGACCCAGTCTCAGAAGAACCTTACCATGAGGAAAGGACACAAAATTTTGGAGAAAAGGTTGTGCCTCACCGAAAGAGCCTCACTGACATAGATATTCTGGAGAATATAAAAAGTCTGACACTGTCAATCCAAATGGAATGAGTACATAAGTTTTTTCGGAACCATAACCCTGATTTTAAGTGTGGTAGCACACTAGAATTTTCCGATCAATGGATTTGCTGGAAGACCCCCAAACCCTAACCTTTTTCTTGCTAGCCTCTTTGAATCTTGAGGACAAGATTCATTTTAAGTGTGGTAGGTTTGTAACATCCGAAAATTCTAAATTTTGGAATGTTAAGTAAATAAATTTGATTGTTGTGTGAATGACTGTGTGAAATTGAGTGGAATTTGAATCTTCTGAAAGTTGAATGAGAGGGAATAAAAGGACTTCTTTGCATTTTGATCTCCATGAATTCAAGTCCATTTTATCACAAAATTCATCTTTGCATTTTGATCTCCATGAATTCAAGTCCATTTTATCACAAAAACCCAGAGTGAAGATGATACGACTTCTTTCATTTAATTAAATGAAAAGGGATTTGAATTCTATTTGAAAATATTTCAGCTTCAGAAACTTTATGCAACTCAATGATTTTCATGAGAGAAGATAAAATGACTTCTTCAAAGTATGTGAAATATGAGTTGGAAGTTCAATAAGAAAACAAATTGAAAGTCATTTGGAAGTATTTTGAAAACCCACTTTCAATTTGGAGTTATTTTGAATTTTATTCAAATTATTTTTCTCCCATAATAAGATACATGGAAAATAGGGTAAAATGATTCCCTACAGTAGAAAAATGGAGAAAAATGAGTTTGAAATCATTTTGGTATTTTAAAATATTTTTATTTGGTTTTTAAATGAACTATTAGCACTGTTTGCCTTATTTGAATTTTTGTAGATTTTAGTTGCCTTTGAAAATATGTTCATGCTTTAGGATTTATTTTTTTGAACATTTTTATATATTATATGCGTATATTATATTCCTATATTTGTTTATTTTTATTTTAATTTTGTCTATGTTTAAAAGAAAAAGGGGAAATGTATTTTTAAAGGCCGAAGCCCAGCCAGCCGCACGAGGCACACCTCTCTCTCTCCCTCGGCCCATCTACGCGCCAGGCTGGCCCAGCAGCCACGCGCACGCCGGAAGCCCCTTCGCCTCGGTCGCCCGCTCCCTCCTCGCTCGCCCTGTCCCGCTGACCGCTGGACCCCACCCCTCTTCTTCTTCCTCTCCACGTAATGCCAAGCCAGAGCGTGCCCGCGCCGCCGCCGAATCCCGATCTTCTTGGATCGTGCTCCCGAGCTTTCCCCTTGCTCACGCCTACGCCCTATATAATCCCCGCACCCTCCTCTCTCGATTCCCTTTAAACCCCGAGACAGAAACCCTCTAAACCCCTCACACACGCCGTTCGCATCTCGTCCGAGCCACCGCCGTTCATCGACGAATTTTCACACCGAGACAAGCCCGAGCTCGACCGATCTCGCAGCAGGGTGTAGCTCACAGGAGCTTCTCCAACGCCGCCCCGCTCGCCTCCGACCACCCCGAGGGGGGGACTCCACCACCACCGGAACCCTCTCGCCCTGCCGCGTCCGCCCGTCGCCTCCGCCGTCGCCCCCGACCACCGAAGCCATCGCCTCGCCCGCGCCCGTGCCGCCGCGACGCTCAACTCCGGCAACCACCGCGGTAAGCCACTAGGCCCTCCCGTCCGTCCGACCTTCTTTTTGTGGCGTAGATTAGACCGCGGTGAATAGTTAGTTTTTTTATATAGATCAGTTTAGTTCGGTTTATTATCGGTTTAGATCAAACTGTTTCGTCGGTTTCTTTTTATTAAACGCACATGCACGGTTCTGTTAAGTATCGCCCGATCGTAGTTTAGCTACGGATCGCACACTACTTTGGCCCAATAGTAGTAGGCCACGTAGCTAGCGCCCGATTTTTTTTTTTGGTTATTTTCGTTTCTGTTTTTAAAAACAGAAAAGTTTCAATTTTAGATATTCAATATCTTTTATGTTCTGGATCCAAACCGAGTGACTCTTTTTGCGTTAGATTCAAAATTTCTTGAAGATTATGTTAGTGCACTTGGATTTCTAATTTGAGTAGTTTTAGTTTGAATTTGCATGAATTTTCTTCAAACACTATTTCAGCTCTAGTTTGAGTTCTAGAATATATTTTTGTTTGATTCTTTTTGCTCCTGGTCACTAGGACCTTTGCCTATCCAGATGTGTTGAGTATTTTATTTTTAGTTTAATTTAAAGTATGGGTTTAGGCAAAACAATACTATTTTCTATGTAGTTTTGTTTTGTTTGTAACTTAGTGAATTTTATTTAGATTTAATTAATTCTTTTTGCAAAGTTTTGTTGATTGTAATATACTTCTGTGAGACTTCAGTAGATAATTTTAGAAATTATTTTTATTAGTTTTGATACTATTTAGGATTTCAGTTTAGCATAGCTAGTATATAGTGTATGTAATAGCTAGTATTGTAGTTGTTTTTGCTAGAAATTATTTTAGATAATTTCTTTCTGTTGTTTTCTTGGAAGTAGATTTTCTTTTCTATTAAGTAATTGCTCAGATTAATTTAGTGTGGTTATGAAAGTTATTGGTTGATATTGTGTGTGTTGGTTTTCTCTAGTTTGTCTTTAAAGTTTTCTTTGGATATTTATTTTGGGCTTCTTTGATTTGATTATTATTTTCTTTATTTACTTTATTTAGTTGAGCGTTATTTTGATTGATAGTATGCGCATAAAGCTGAAAGTTGTATATACCCTTGTGGGTCAGTTGTACGCTAGTGCTCTACGGGCTATTCCTACTGCCTTGCATAAGAAGCAAGCACCTTCCCTCATCAAGGAAGTGCTGGAGAGGTTGTCTATGCTACCACAAATGTTGGAAGAATTAAAGCGATCAGCCGCCAGAGCCGGTGTCGTCACTGCTTTGAGCCGGGCAAAGGCGTGGCAAGCTGAACTTGACCCAGAAGATATAGCAACCGGCTGTCCCAGTTTAAAATAGGATGGGTCTCCCTTTAGCACTGATGACTTCACCAAAATAGCAAGAGAGATGCTTCCTTGGGCAAGAAAATTGGCTGAGGAAACTGATCTAGCCAAATATCATCCATTTTATGATGTTGAAAATGCCAAAGTGAAGGCACCGGTTCATGAGGCCATGGACCTTATCCCGCCAACACGTAAGCACACCTTCGCTCCTGACATTGACCCGCCAACCCTTATAGACGATGAAGCTGTTTTCAAGCTTTGACTGGGATCAATTGGTCATTGCCTAACTTCCAGACAATGGAGGAAGAAGAAGAGCCAGCGCGGATGACCCAGAAGCCTCAACCCACCAAGAATAGGAGTCTTGACCCATGAGCCAGTTTACCAGCCACAACATTTGGATGTCGTGTGTCTCAAAACACTTATTCTTTTGGGTCGCTTGGTGCCTTGTAATAGGCTAGTTTGAAAACAATGACCTGCCATGCCATCGTGCATGTTTATTTGCATAACATTTTTGAACCGCCGATCTGATGTTGAAGATCTGCTACTTATTCTTATAATATCATCAATCATGCAGACCATGTTTATCATGTTCCCTGCACACAAGCAGATAACATGTGCCCTGGCTGTTTACCCCAGGGCGGGTCATAATGCCCCATATAAAATCCACTGGTGACTGTATAGTCCATAACCAGGGCAGGTTTATCAAAACCTCGTTTATTTATAACAAGTAACTACCTGTGAGATTTGTTCATGCTGCCAGCTTACCATGCCATAGGCAGTAAGGGTAACATCCCAAAGACTTAGAGCGCAGAACTCCAAGCGCATAATCAAAGCACACTGGCGACTTATCGTCCAAAGCCAGGCCGGGTTATCAAAACTCCGAAGAGATTAAAGTATGAATCATAAGGATCAGGGTGACATGGCCCGAATCAATTTTAAACCATATATCAATACGGTACAAAAGATGAACCTCAAAAAAATGTTGAAAGCAAATACAAATCAGAAAAAACAAGGCCTTCATAGGCTGCCAAGCCTCAATATCTAGAACTATTCAAAGGCCGCACAACCACTGAGTTAATCCTTAATTCAAACCTGTCAGCCGGGCCTCACGTGACCAACCACCGTTTTAACTTTGACAAGTTGAGGGTATTTGTAAGATTGACTATCAAGAGTACGGTGAGTCATTCCAGGATTACCTGGTCAGAGTGGCAGACTTATAAAGGAAGGATAACCCAGAGTTTTGGTGAATACACCTGACGTCCAAGCCGATCAAAAGGGTAAACATGTAGCTATGTTCATTAAATAGGAAGCCCCCAAGTGATCTATTTACAAGCCATCAAGGCAGGTTACCTATGTTTGAACTGCACAATATAGCAAGTTCTATTTGGTAACCGTTTAACTTAGGCAGAAAAACCCCTAAGTCATTTCAACAAGGCGTATAAGTCAGATCCAAGGGGTAGTCATAGCGATGCTCAATGAGCAGGAAGCCCCCACGTTTATTTATATCAAGGCGTACAAGCTGGATCAAGAGGGTAGTCATAGCTATGCTTAATGAGCAAGAAGCCCCCAAGTGACCTTATGAATTTGACAATAAAGATTCAGATTCTCAGAAATGAAACGACAGAGGCCCTGAATTATCATAGATGCCGGCTTTATTATGCTAATCATAATATATACATTGGTAGAAGTATGTACATCACAAGAGCCGGTGGCTCAGGTGTAATAAGGCTGAAGATGAGCAATACTCCACGGCCGATGGGTCTCCTCCTCCGAGGTGCGTGAGTCCTTGTGGTCTCGAACATTGATAAGGTAGTATGACCTATTGTTTAGATTCTTGCTGACCACAAAAGGCCCTTCCCAAGGTGGGGATAACTTGTGCATGTCTGTTTGATCTTGGATGAGCCGGAGCACCAAATCACCTTCTTGAAAGGTCCAGGTTTTAACCCGACGGCTATGATAACGACGCAGATCTTGCTGGTAAATCGCCAAAGGAGCCACCGCAAGGTCACGCTCCTCATCCAGAAGGTCAAGAGCATCCAAACGTGCTTTTTCATTATCAGCTTCAACATAAGCCACCACACGTGGGGAGTCGTGACGGATGTCACTAGGGAGAACCGCCTCTGCTCCGTAAACCATGAAGAAAGGTGTGTAACCCATAGATCTGTTGGGGGTAGTATCGATACTCCATAGTACTGAAGGCAACTCCTCCACCCAACAACTCGGCGTTCTCTGCAAAGGGACCATAAGCCGAGGCTTTATGCCTCTCAATATTTCTTGATTGGCTCTTTCAGCCTGACCATTGGACTAGGGGTGGGCTACAGATGAAACATCAAGACGAATATATTCACGTTGACAAAATTCTTTCATAGCATCCTTAGACAGATTAGTGCCATTATCAATGATGATGCTGTGAGGGTATCCAAAACAGAAAATCACCTTTTTGATGAATTGAACCGTTGTTGCTGCATCACACTTGCTGACCGGCTCTGCCTCAACCTACTTTGTAAACTTGTCAACCGCCACCAAGAGGTGAGTCTTTTTGTCCTTGGATCTTTTAAACGGTCCAACCATATCCAGCCCCCAGATTGCAAATAGCCAAGCAATTGGAATTATCCTCAATTCTTGAGCCGGCACATGAGCTCATCTTGAAAATTTCTGACAACCATCACATCTGCTGACCAAATCATCTGCATCAGCATGAGCCGTCAGCCAATAGAACCCATGACGAAAAGCCTTAGCCATGAGAGATCCCAAGCCGGCATGATGGCAACAATCACCTTCATTAATCTCTCGTAGAATCTCACGGCCCTCCTCAGGAGAAACACAATGTTGAAACGCCCCCGTGACACTACATCGGTGCAACTCTCCATTGACAATAGTCATTGACTTAGACCGCTGGGTTATCTGCCTGGCCAAAGTTTCATCTTCAAGTAACTTACCCTGGGTCATATAAGCCAAATATGGAACTGTCCAATCAGGAATAGCATGAAGAGTCGCCACCAACTGTGCCTCTGTGTCAGGAACATCAAGATCTTCCTCCGTAGGTAATTTAACTGAAGGCTTATGCAAAATATCAAGGAAAACATTTGGTGGTACCGGCTTACGCTGTGACCCTAGCCGACTTAAATCATCAGCCGCCTCATTTTTCCTGTGATCAACATGTTCCACTTGGTAACCTTTGAAATGACCAGCAATAACATCAACCTCTCGGTGATAAGCCGCCATGAGTGGATCTTTGGAATCCCAAGTTCCTGAAACTTGCTGAGCCACCAAATCTGAGTCGGCAAAACACCTCACCCAGCGTAGGTTCATCTCTTTAGCCATCCGAAGACCATGGAGCAAGGATTCATACTCAACTGCATTATTAGTACAAGGGAACATCAACCTTAATACATAACAAAATTTATCACCTCATGGGGAAGTCAGAATAACTCCAGCCCCGAGCCTTCCAACTGCCTGGATCCATCAAAGTGAATAGTCCAATATGTGCTATCCAGCTTCTCCCCAGGCATCTGCAACTCTGTCCAGTCATTGATGAAATCCACAAGTGCTTGAGACTTGATAGCTGCCCGAGGCATATACTTCAAACCATGGTGTAGGATCGAAAGTATGTCTAGGGGGGGGGTTATTAGACTACTTGACCAAATAAAAATCTAGCCTTTTCCCAATTTCAAGTCTTGGCAGATTTTAGCAACTTAGCACTAGTCAAGCAAACAACCTACACATGCAAGTCTAAGAGTATAGAAGCAGAATGTAAAACATTGCACATGAAGGTAAAGGGAGGAATTTGGAGGGAGCAAATGCAATGTAGACACGGAGATTTTTAGCGTGGTTCCGATAGGTGGTGCTATCGTACATCCATGTTGATGGAGACTTCAACCCACGAAGGGTAACGGTTGCGCGAGTCCACGGAGGGCTCCACCCATGAAAGGTCCACGAAGAAGCAACCTTGTCTATCCCACCATGGCCATAACGGTCATATCTACTCCGTGATGTTCTTCGTTCATAACGGTCATATCTACTCCTTCGCTCTCTTGGTGGTGATTCTTCTCTTCTACTTCTTCTTTTGGGAGAATCTTCTCTTCTTTTGTAGGGAGTCGTACACTCATTGGAGTAGTGTCCGGGTCTTCTACAATTGTAGCAATTACGTTCACAACTCGAAGATCTTTTGTCATTGTAGGACCTTGACTTGGAACTTCTGTACTTGCTTCTACTCTTGTAGAATTGTTGAAGTTCTTCACCATTAGGCTCAATTCTTCATTGAAGGCTTGTTTCTCGCTTGATGATGCGGGAGCATCACAGGAGGCTTTGTAAGCACCACTTGACTTGTTGTGAAGCTCTTCCTTATCCTTAAGTGACATCTCATGAGCGACAATTCTTCCAATGACTTCCGTTGGCTTGAGATCTTTGTCATTGGGCATCATTTGGATCAATGTGCACACGGTATCATATTTTCCATCCAAGGCTCTTAGGATCTTCTTAATGATGAATCTATCGGTCATCTCTTCACTTCCTAAGCCGACAATCTCATTTGTGATGAGAGAAAGCCTAGAGTAAATTTCAGCGACACCTTCACCATCCTTCATTTTGAACTTGTCAAGTTGACTTTAAAGCACATCCAATTTGGATTCCTTGACGGAGTCGGTACCTTCGTGCATATCAATCAAAGTATCCCAAATTTCCTTTGCATTCTCAAGACGGCTGATTTTGTTGAATTCTTTGGGGCACAATCCGTTGAAGAGAATATCACAAGCTTGAGAATTGTATTGCAGTATCTCTCCCATCAAAGAATTCACCTTGCAAGCCAATACACACAATAGCCCAAACGGCGGGGTTATGTCCAAGAATATGCATTTTCATCTTATGCTTCCAACTAGCAAAGTTAGTACCATCAAAGTAAGCACCTCTACAGTGGTAATTTCCCTCGCTAGACGCCATACTCTCCTAGGTTGTGAAACCAAGTCTATAATCACCAAAATCTATGGAAATCAAGGCAAATGGAGACCAAAGCTCTGATACCACTTGTAGGATCGAAAGTATGTCTAGAGTGGGGGGGTGATTAGACTACTTGACCAAATAAAAATCTAGCCTTTTCCCAATTTCAAGTCTTGGCGGAATGTAAAACAATACACATGAAGGTAAAGGGAGGAGTTTGGAGGGAGCAAACGCAACGTAGACATGGAGATTTTTGGCATGATTCTGATAGGTGGTGCTATCATACATCCACGTTGATGGAGACTTCAACCCACGAAGGGTAACGGTTGCGCGAGTCCACGAAGCGCTCCACCCACGAAGGGTCCACAAAGAAGCAACCTTGGCTATCCCACCATGGCCATAGCCCACGAAGTACTTGCCTCACTAGGGTAGATCTTCATGAAGTAGGCGATCTCCTTTCCCATACAAACTCCTTGGTTCAACTCCACAATCTTGACGGAGGCTCCCAAGTGAGACCTAACCAATCTAGGAGAGACCACTCTCCAAAAGGTAATAGATGGTGTGTTGATGATGAACTCCTTGCTCTTGTGCTTCAAATGATAGTCTCCCCAACACTCAACTCTCTCTCATGGATTTGGATTTGGTGGAAAGATGATTTGAGCGGAAAGCAACTTGGAGAAGGCTAGAGATCAAGATTCATATGGTTGGAATGGAATATCTTGATCTCAACACATGAGTAGGTGGTTCTCTCTCAGAAAATGTATGATGGAAGTGTAGGCATGTTCTGATGGCTCTCTCCACGAATGAAGAGTGGGTGGAGGGGTATTTATAGCCTCCACACAAAATCTAACCGTTACACACAAATCACCAAATTTGGTGGGACCGAATAATGAAACTCGGTTGGACCGATTTAGTTAAAAATGTGAACGTTAGGATTTTCGGTGGGACCGACATGTCAACTTGGTGAGACCGATTTCATTAGGGTTAGGGCATAACGTAATCTCGGTGAGACCTATTACACAAACTCGGTGGGACCGATTTTGGTAATAAGCTAACCAGAGAGTTGGTCAGGCAAACTCGGTGGGACCGATTCGCTCATCTCGGTGAGACCGAAACGTTACGAAGGGGAAACAAAGAGTTTGCATTGCGAACTCGGTGGGACCGATCGCTCATTTCTGTTGGACCGAAATGTTACGAAGGGAAACAGAGAGTTTGCAATCCCATCTCGAGGATACCGAGATCCCTATCAGTGAGACCGAAAAGACTAGGGTTTTGTGGCAGTGGCTATGTAAACTGAACTCAGTGGCGCCGGATAGAAAGTTTCGGTGGGGCCGAGTTTGACTTTTGGTTTGGGACATATGTGGATATGAGAAAGTGGTTGAGGGTTTTGGAGCATATCACTAAGCATTTTGAGCAAGTAACCCATTAAGCAACACCTCATCCCCTTTTAATAGTATTGGCTTTTCCTATGGACTCAATGTGATCTTGGATCACTAAAAGTAAAATGTAGAGTCTTGAGATTTAGAACTTGAGTAAATCTTTTGTCCTTAGCATTTTGAGGGGTCCGCAGTTCTAATCCATGCCATGCCAATCATTGAGCTATCTTGAAATATTTATCTTGAAATAATATTAGCTCAATGAGCTATATGTTGTTGGGAATTACCAAAACCACCCAGGGATAGTTGCACTTTCAATCTTCCCCTTTTTGGTAATTGATGACAACATATAGATCAAAGCTTCGACAAATGATTATAAGATTGAAATACATCATCGCCTTGAGAAGTATGTGATAAGCAAGAGCTCCCCCTAAATTTGTGCATTATTTGAAATTTGCTTTTGAATGCAAGTGCATAAACGATTAGGATCATGGGTCACTCTTCCATGTCACATGCATCTTGGTGGAGCGCCCAAAATGATAAACATTAAAAACATGCACTCATCACCAAGCAAAGTGAATGATCATATATGGAATATAAGAGATAATATCATCCAAGCAAGCATTAAAGTAGCATATGATCAATCACATGATCAAACAAGTATCTCACACAGACAAAGACATAGTGTATCAACCAAGTGCATAAAAAGGTTCAACCAAAAGCAAGAGAGATAAAAAGCAAAACACTCTCTCTCGAATCCTATGATCTATACACATTTCTCCCCCTTTGGCAACACGTTACCAAAAAGTTTGAAAATACATAGTGCTATGAGTCTCTCAGGCTTGGTCTTTGGGAGGTGGTGTAGAGAGAACTCCAAGGACGAAGGCATCTGTTGATGTAGTTGGAGCTGGTGGAGTGGCTGCTGGAGGTGGCACTGAAGTTGTAGCTGCTGGTGCAGACAATGTAGCTCTAGAAACAGGTACAAGTACCGCAGCAGACCTCTGACTCCTTGGTACTCGCTGAAAAACATCTGTAGCTGCCCTCCCCTCTCCTCTCTTCTGCTTCCTCATGGAGCTGCTCAACTGCAGTCTGTATCTCAGTTACCTTGAGGTCAAGATCATAAAATTTTGTCTCAACAACCCTCTCCAGCCTCTCCTGATTCTGAGTCAGGGTGGCCATGCCCTTCTCAATCCTCGGTGTAGCTTGAATTAGATAGCCCAATTGATCTTGTTTTGACTTGAGGAACACCTGAGATGCTTCTTCTGCACTTGGCATCCTTGCAGCTTTCTCTGCCTTAGCTTTGGCTCTCTTCTCTTGTGCTTGAGCTGATGACGGTTCATTCTCATTCATGAAAACTTCATTATCTTCATACTCTGGAAACAAGGGTAAGTGCTCTTTGTCCAACAAGTATGTTCCTATGCCCATCTTTGAGTTGATGAGCTCCTGAATATGTGGAGCATACCCACAACTTCTCTTTTGGTCAACAGTTGTCCTCTTGACTGTCTCTACAATTAGGCTCATGACTTTGAACTTTTGAGGGACATCAAAGATTTGCAGCATGTTGATGGAATGTCCTCTAACCATCTTATGATCTCCAGACTTGGGTAGCAATGTGTGCCTTAGGATGGTGTTGATGGTAGGCAGACTAGACATCAAGTAATGTACTGATCCAAACTTGTGAGTCTCCAAAGCTTTATCAGGGATTTCTTTGTACATGTTAGCCATGGAGTAGTGGCCTTTCTTCTTCTTGGCATACACATCCAAGTCATCCTCATGTTCTTCTGGGGCATTGATCAGCTTGGCCCATTCTTCAACAGTGGATTGGTACCTAGTACCTTCAGACATCCATATGATCTTCCCATCTCGGGTAAAAGTGAGCAGTGGAGTAAAACTGCATGATCAGCTCATCATTCCATTTTGTGAGCTTTTGTCCAACAAACTCATCTACTCCACATGCTTTGAAGCTATCATATACTCCTGGGAAGTGATGTTCATTCTCCTTGATGTAGTCCCAATCAACCCATCTCATGTCACAAATAATGGGCTTTTTGTCAAGCAAAATTGTCTCATAGAAGTCTTGCAGTTCTTTTGTATGAAATCTGCAATCAGCCGCATTCCTTCTCCTAACAGCATAGGGATCAGACTGTCTCCACAATCTCAGTCCAACATCTTTTCTGATGTGCATGTCTTCAGCCACTGGATGAGCATCATTGTGGTCTGGGATCTTGGGTTTCAATTTCCTCAAAACAAGAGACTCATCATCCTCTTCTTCAGCTTGAGACACTGGGGCCTTGTTCTTCTCTTCTGCAGGAATACTTCTAGTGATTCTTTTGGGCTTTGACTTCTGAGTTTGAGCTTTGGGAGCAGACTTGGGCTTTGATATTGCAGCCCCTGACTTAATTGCATCTCACATGAGCTTCTAAGCTTTGGGTGCTGGAGTATCCTCTTCCTCTTCCTCTTCTTCTACGGGATCCTTAAACATGGATGATCTCCCTAGAACTCTGACAGTGGTCTTTTTGACCCTCTCTTTTCTTTTCCTGCCTTCTCCAGCCTCTTTGGGTTCAGGAGTGAACTCCATAGTTTCTTCCAAGGCTGCTTTCCTAGGCTTGGATGTTGGCACTCTCTTGGCAGGTGCCTTCTTGTGCATCCCTGGCTTTGTTGTAGTAGCCGAGCCAAACTCCTTCTTCAGCACTTTCTTCTTTGAGGTGGCCTCATCCTCAACAGCCACATAATCTTCACCCTCAGAGTCTGAGGTTCTCTTCTTCCTTGCTCTAGTGGCTGCCTTGGCCAAGTTACTAGGTGTGCTTCTACTGCCCTCATCATAGCTGCTTGAGGGATCTGAACCCTCACTCAATTGCACATGTTCCTCAGATCTGTTCTGACTGTCACTCTGGTCAGACATCTTGGCAATCACTGACAGCAAACCCTGTGAATAGATGTAGATGAGGTAGAGTGGATGAGCATCACAAAGTCCAGAGTTTTTTCAAAACAGACGAGTCAAAAACTTAGTTTTAGTTCTCCACAGAAAGCATTTGGGAGCTACCGATTTGATAAACTTGGTGATATCGAAGTAGCTTTTGGAACCTAAACTAGTGAACTCGGTCAGACCGAGTCACAGTTTGGTGGCACCGAGACTGCTAGGGTTTCACAGAGAATCGAACTCGGTCACACCGATTTGCAATTTTCGGTCAGACCGAAAATACATGTGCTATCGCCTAAGCCAAATCGGTGAGACCGATTTCTACAACTCGTTCGGTCCGAGATGAGTTCGGCGGAGACCTAACCCTAAATTTTCAAATCCAATCTAAGTTGAAGGAAGTTTTCAATGGATGGATAGTTTGCATATGTTGTCATGATCATGGCAAAGCAATGTGCTATGAATCAGAGTTAAGGAACTAGAACATAGAGTCGAACCCATACCCTAGCTCGGCGGAGGTTCGCTATGGCAGCAATGGTGGAGCAGGTTTTCATTGACGGCGGTGGAAACCAGCAGCGGGAGGTCGCTGGCGGCGAGGAGACGATCCGGAAGCCTGAGGAGGCAGAGCAGGTGATACGTCTCCAACATATCTATAATTTTTGATTGTTCCATGCTATTATATTATCCATCTAGAATGTTTTATATGCATTTATATGCTATTTTATATGATTTTTGGGACTAACCTATTAACCTAGAGCCCAATGCCAGTTTCTGTTTTTTCCTTGTTTTTGAGTATCGCAAAAAAGGAAAATGAAACGGAGTCCACTTGAGCTGAAACTTGATGGAGCTTATTTTTGGACCAGAAGAAGGCCATGGAGTAAAAGATTTGGGCCAGGAGAGTCCCGGGCTGCCCACGAGGGTGTGGGGCGCGCCCACCCCCCTGGGTGCGCCTCCCTGCCTCGTGGACGACCTGGAGACCCCCCTGACTTGTTCCTGACGCCAAAAATTCCTATAAATACTGAAACCTCCAGAAAATAACCTAGATTGGGAGTTCCGCCGCCAGAAGCCTCCGTAGCCACCGAAAACCAATCTAGACCCATTCCGGTACCCTGCCGGAGGGGGGAATCCCTCTCCGGTGGCCATCTTCATCATCCCGGCGCTCTCCATAACGAGGAGGGAGTAGTTCACCCTCGGGGCAGAGGGTATGTACTAGTAGCTATGTGTTTGATCTCTCTCTCTCTCTCTCTCGTGTTCTTGAATCAGCACGATCTTGATGTATCGCGAGCTTTGCTATTATATTTGGATCTTATGATGTTTCTCCCCCTCTACACTCTTGTGATGAATTGAGTTTTCCCTTTGAAGTTATCTTATCGGATTGAGTCTTTAAGGATTTGAGAACACTTGATGTATGTCTTGCATGTGCTTATCTGTGGTGACAATGGGATGTCACGTGATCCACTTGATGTATGTTTTGGTGATCAACTTGCGAGTTCTGTGACCTCGTGAACTTATGCATAGGGGTTGGCACACATTTTCGTCGTGATTCTCCGGTAGAAACTTTGGGGCACTCTTTGAGGTTCTATGTGTTGGTTGAATAGATGAATCTGAGATTGTGTGGTGCATATAGTATAATCATACCCACGGATACTTGAGGTGACATTGGAGTATCTAGGTGACATTAGGGTTTACCTAAAAACAGAACAGTCTGTAGTAATCTGTAACTAACGCAAACTTCTGGAACCCCAAAAATTCTAAAATAAATTTCTGGACGTTAGGAATTTACCTATTAACATCTGCAAAAAGAATTAACTAAATATCACTCTCCAATAAAAAATGGCCGCAATTCTCGTGAGCGCTAAAGTTCCTGTTTTTTACAGCATGATCGCAAAGACTTTCCCCAAGTCTTCCCAAAGGTTCTAGATAAGAATTGAAACATAAAGAGAGCATCATGAAGAATATGAATAGATAATTTAAGCCTAACCCACTTCCTATGCATAGGGATTTTGTGAGCAAACAATTTATGGGGATGATAATCAACTAGCGTAGGAAGGCCAAACAAGCATAACTTTAAAACTTTAAGCACATACGGAGGAAACTTGATATTATTGCAATTCCTACAAGTATATATATTCCTCCCTCATAATAATTTTCAGTAGCATCATGAATTAATTCAACAATATAACCAGCAGCTAAAGCATTCTTTTCATGTTCTACAAGCATAGAAATTTTATTACTCTCCACACAAGCAAAATTCTTCTCATGAATAATAGTGGGAGCAAACTCAACAAAATAATTATCATGTGAGGCATAATCTAATTGAAAACTAAAATCATGATGACAAGTTTCATGGATATCATCATTCTTTATAGCATACAAGTCATCACAATAATCATCATAGATAGCAACTTTGTTCTCATAATCAATTGGAACCTCTTCCGAAATAGTGGAATAATCACTAAATAAAGTCATGACCTCTCCAAATCCACTTTCATAATTATCATAATAGGATTCAACATCCTCCAAAATAGTGGGATCATTACTTCCTAAAGTTGACACTCTTCCAAACCAACTTTAATCAATATAATCATCATAAGTAGGAGGCATGCTATCATCATTATAAATTTGCATATCAAAACTTGGGAGACTAAAAGTATTATATTCATTAAACATAGCTTCCCCAAGCTTGTGGCTTTGCATGTCATTAGCATCATGGATATTCAAGGAATTCATACTAACAACATTGCAATCATACTCATCATTCAAATATTTAGTGCCAAACATTCTAATGCATTCTTCTTCTAACACTTTGGCACAATTTTCCTTTCCATCATTCTCACGAAAGATATTAAAAAGATGAAGTGTATGAGGCAAACTCAGTTCCATTTTTTTGTAGTTTTCTTTTATAAACTAAACTAGTGCTAAAACAAGAAACAAAAAGATTCGATTGCAAGATCTAAAGATATACCTTCAAGCGCTAACCTCCCCGGCAACGGCGCCAGAAAAGAGCTTGACGTCTACTACACAACCTTCTTCTTGTAGACGTTGTTGGGCCTCCAAGTGCAGAGGTTTGTAGGACAGTAGAAAATTTCCCTCAAGTGGATGACCTAAGGTTTATCAATCCGTAGGAGGCGTAGGATGAAGATGGTCTCTCTCAAGCAACCCTGCAACCAAATAACAAAGAGTCTCTTGTGTCCCCAACACACCCAATACAATGGTAAATTGTATAGGTGCACTAGTTCGGCGAAGAGATGGTGATACAAGTGGTATATGGATGGTAGATAATAGTTTTTGTAATCTGAAAATATAAAAACAGCAAGGTAACGAATGATAAAAGTGAGCGTAAATGGTATTGCAATGTGTTGAAACAAGGCCTAGGGTTCATACTTTCACTAGTGCAAGTTCCCTCAACAATAATAACATAATTGGATAATATAACTATCCCTCAACATTCAACAAAGAGTCACTCCAAAGTCACTAATAGCGGAGAACAAACGAAGAGATTATGGTAGGGTACGAAACCACCTCAAAGTTATTCTTTCCAATCAATCCGTTGGGCTATTCCTATAAGTGTCACAAACAGCCCTAGAGTTTGTACTGGAATAACACCTTAAGACACAAATCAACCAAAACCCTAATGTCACCTAGATACTCCAATGTCACCTCAAGTATCCGTGGGTATGATTATACGATATGCATCACACAACCTTAGATTCATCTATTCAACCAACACATAGAACCTCAAAGAGTGCCCCAAAGTTTCTATCGGAGAATCACGATGAAAACGTGTGCCAACCCCTATGCATAGGTTCATGGGCGGAACCCGCAAGTTGATCACCAAAACATACATCAAGTGAATCACGTGATATCCCATTGTCACCACAGATATGCACGGCAAGACATACATCAAGTGTTCTCAAATCTTTAAAGACTCAATCTGATAAGATAACTTCAAAGGGGAAACTCAATCCATTACAAGAGAGTAGAGGGGGAGAAGAAACATAAGATCCAACTATAATAGCAAAGCTCGCGATACATCAAGATCGTGCCAAATCAAGAACACGAGAGAGAGAGAGAGAGATCAAACACATAGCTACTGGTACATACCCTCAGCCCCGAGGGAGAACTACTCCCTCCTCGTCATGGAGAGCACCGGGATGATGAAGATGGCCACCGGAGAGGGATTCCCCCTCCGGCAGGGTGCCAGAACGGGTCTAGATTGGTTTTCGGTGGCTACGGAGGCTTCTGGCGGTGGAACTCCCGATCTATTGTGCTCTCCGATCGTTTTAGGGTATATGAATATATATGCGGAAGAAGTGCGTCAGGGGAGCCACAAGGGGCCCACGAGGGTGGAGGGCGTGTTGGGGAACGTAGTAATTTCAAAAATTTCCCTACGCACACGCAAGATCATGGTGATGCATAGCAACGAGGAGAGAGTGTGATCTACGTACCCTTGTAGACCGACAGCGGAAGCGTTAGCACAACGCGGTTGATGTAGTCGTACGTCTTCACGGCCCGACCGATCAAGCACCGAAACTATGGCACCTCTGAGTTTTAGCACACGTTCAGCTCGATGACGATCCCCGGACTCCGATCCAGCAAAGCGTTAGGGAAGAGTTCCGTCAGCACGACGGTGTGGTGACGATATTGATGTTCTACCGTCGCAGGGCTTCGCCTAAGCACCACTACAATATTATCGAGGATTATGGTGGAAGGGGGCACCGCACACGGCTAAGAAAACGATCACGTGGATCAACTTGTGTGTCTAGGGGAGGAGGCCGGCCGGCCCCTATAGGCGCGCCAGGAGGAGTCCTCCTCCTAGTAGGAGTAGGACTCCTACTAGGAGGGGGAAAGAAGTGGGGAGGGAGAAGGAAAGGGGGGCGCCGCCCCCCTCTCCTAGTTCAATTCGGACCAAGGGGGGAGGAGGCGTGCAGCCCACCCTGGCGCCCTTCTCTCTCTCCACTAAGGCCTATATGGCCCATTACTTCTCCCGGTAGGGTTCCGGTAACCCTCCGGCTCTCCGGTTTTCTCCGAAATCAGCCGGAACACTTCCGGTGTCCGAATATAGCCGTACAATATATCAATCTTTATGTCTCGACCATTTTGATACTCCTTGTTATGTCCGTGATCACATCCAGGACTCCGATCTAACTTCGGTACATCAAAACTAATAAACTCATAATATAACTGTTACATCCCTAGTTCTGGTATGACCTAGGCTAGCTAGTCATGTGTGCACCATGTTTAAATTTCATTTAACTTTGAAATGGGGATTGTGAAACCCTCAGAAATCATTTCTGGAAATGATCCAGATATAAATTGCTCCAAAAGGGTCCAAGAAAATGTTCATGTCTCCCTCTAGAAATATTGGTCAGAGTTAAAATTCTAACAAATATTTTCAGGAGCTCATAAATATTTATTTTGGCCATTTGGAATTAATCCAGTAATTATTTGCGTTGGATAAATATTTTTTATATATAAAATATTGTCCAATAATTCTGAATTTTGGTGAGGGGCTTTGGAGTGGTCCAACTAGTCCCTACAAAAATTTACAGAATAAAATAAATTGATTTAGTATTATTACTAAATCAGAACAAATGTCAGATAAATAGAAAACAGAAACAAAAATAGAAAAGCTTACCTGGCAGCCCATCTGGCCGGCCCAGCCCACCAGGGGCAGGAAGGTCTTCTTCCTCCCGCCAGTCGGATGCACAGCGCGTGCCCGACGCACGCACGGCCACCGTCGCCACCTCCTGCTTCCCCGCTCGCTGCTGGAGGCCCCCGACGACGCCACGCACTCCCCTCGGCCTCTCTCACTCCCTCTCCCTCTCTCCAGTGGCCTCCCCTCCTCTCTCCCGCCCTTCCCCGCGAACGCCCGAGCGCTGTCGTCGCCGCCGCTCGCCATAGCCGTGCCCACTGTGCTCCCCTCGCCTCTTCGATGCTTCCAGAAGAACCGCCGCGCCTTCCTCTTTGTCTCCACCAACCCACGTGACACCGGAAGCCCCATAGCACCGTCCCCGCCGTCGTCTTCTTTCTCCGGATGCCGGAGATCGGCTTCGCCGTTCCACCCGCACCGGACCTCCCCCGAGTCGCTGACCTCTTCAACGTGATCGCTGTGAGCTTCCGCGCCGAACCTATCTCTTCTCCCTCGCATTCGCGAGCTCCAGGACACATCTCCGCCATGGCCGAGAGCTCGGCTCCGCCGCGCATGTCACCGCCGTCGTTCTAGCCACCGCCGCTCGCGTCTGAACCTATAAACGCACTCAGCGCGTTCCCGGGAACCCGTAGCACTCGCGGGTTCGCCCTACCGTGCCCCGCAGCCCGTTTTCGCCCGGAGCCGAACTCCGGCCGCCGCCTCGAGCCCCGCTCCGGCGAGCTCCGGCACCCCCGCAGCCTCCCACCAGCTCCCCTGGATGCGGACGACGACGGGCTACGCCCCGGTGGTCTTCGCGCGTCCAGACGCCGCTCGTAGCGCAATTCCGGCGAGTCGCCGCCGCGCTATTGGTCGCCGTCGGCCAGAACTCCGGCGGGCTGACGTGGCATCGTAGTTAGGCACTAACTAACCCCCCTAGAGACTGACAGTGGGCCCCGTAGCCACTAATCTAAATTAGATTAGGAATAACTCCTCTGTTAACTAACTGAGTCACTGACGTGTGGACCCCACACGTCAGGTTTGACCCGGTCAGCCACGTTGACTCGCTAACGTAGTGATGACGTCATGCTGACGCAGTTATTCTTTTTCTGGAATTATTTTTAAACAGGAAATTCCAGAAAATGATATAAACTTCAAAAATTCATAGAAATTCAACCGTAGCTCAGATTGAAATAATTTATATATGAAAAATTATCAGAAAAATTCAATCTATCCATCTGTACCATTTTCATGCATGACAAACCATCTATACATGCTGTATATATGAAAACACACTTATGGCATATTTAAGAACTTCATTTGGAGTTATATTTGAACCCTTGGTTCAAATGGACTTCAACCAAATAAATGCTAGCTGCATTAACTCAAACAACATCACATACTCATGCCATGTTCATGCATCATAATGTTGCATATGCTTGGGTTTGATTTCCGACACCGTTCCTTCTCGATAGGTCCTGCTCCGGAGAGTGTTCGAGAGTACCTGTCTGAGGAGCAGTGCCCCTTGTTGATCTACCAGGAAAGCAAAACCCCCTTGTTCATTCTGATACAATCCCACTCTCTCGCTCCTGCTCTCTTTTATTGCATTAGGACAACAACGATTCAACTGCTACTTTATGCTGCGGTAGTTGAACCCATTCCTCTGCATGACCTGTCATTGCCACAGTAAATAGTTAAAACCCACTAGCATGTGTAGGAGTTGTTTGAGCCTTGTTGTGTTCCTACCATGCCATGCCTGCTATTTCTTAGAGTTGTGTCAGGTCTGATTCATCGGGAATGGATCGGAATGTTATGATATGTTCTGGTAATGAGAGTTAAGCGTGTGAACACGATTTGGTAAAGGTAGCGGTGAGAGGCCATGTAGGAGTACATGGTGGGTTGTCTCATTGGGACCGTCCTTAAGAACTGAGTTCTTGTGTAAGTTGTCCAATGACTAGCTACTACCACACATTGGGCTCCGGGCGCTCCAAGCTCTCTCGACTTATTAACCGCCTTGAACTCTGTCCAGGAGTTGCAATAGTTTCTGGTGTTTGTGTAGTGCTATTTTTCTACCGAGTGGCACCCAGGGGTGGACTTGGGACAGACTATGGCACACGTGGCCCGGTGTACCGAGTGGCACCCGGATGGTGGGCTCGGGAACCCTGTACACATCGTTTGGGGCCTGAGCGAAACCTCTGGTCCGGATCTCATTGCGGATGGAACCCGATAGGCGATAAACCTGGACTAGAGTCTTGTGTGGTTAGTCAGGTCGTGGCCGACACCCTCGCCAGGCTTCCGCTTGAAGGTTGCCGAGATACATGATGGGTATATGGTGATAAGTGGTGAGAGCGTGTGTGATGAAGTACACCCTTCAGGGTTATCATGATCTATTCGAATAGCCGTGTCCTCGGTTATGGACTTCTTGGATGCTTACGTGGTACATAGACAACTTAAAGTGGATACTCTAAAATGCTCAAGACAAGTGTGAGTGCTATGGATGGCCTTCTCATAGGAGAGACGGGGATGAATCCATGGTAGTGTATTGATGTGGTGATTAGTGGACTCGTGTGCGCTGCCTCCCCTCAAAGAAGTTTCTCATTGTCGTAGAACAGGATAGCCACTGAGTCGAAGCTGGCTTGCTGCAACTAAACCCCACATTACCTTGTTGATACAAATGCATGTATGACAGTATCTGATGTAAGTCTTGCTGAGTACCTTTGTACTCACGTTGCTTTATTTATGTTTTGCAGGTGAGATATCTGTCTCATTAGTAGTACCGCTTGGACTTCGACGAGTAGCTTGTTACCTCAGCTACGATCTTGCACCCTTAGGCGGACTTGTAGATAGTCAGGCTTCTCGGCCTTTTTCTTTTGTAGTTGTCTCTACTCAGACATGTAATGCTTCCGTTGCTTGTATGCTCTGAATGATGGGTCATGTGACCCCTGTTTGTATTGATGCTATGTGGCTCTTCTGAGCCTTTATCTATATGAGTTGCGTTATGTTGTGATGCCATGTTGTATAGCACATACTTGCATGTTTTGCGTATGTGTGACGTGTATTGCTATGTGTGGGATCCGACAATCTAGTTGTTTATCCTTGGCAGCCTCTCTTATGGGGAAATGTAGTCTGGTGCTTCCTTGAGCCATAGTAGTCCGCTACAGCCCGGTTCACCGGAGTCCTGCTAGCCCAGCACTACTGCTCAGAACACTTGACTGGCCGGCATGTGTTCCACTTCGTTCCTATGTCTGTCCCTTCGGGGAAGTGTCACGCGGTGACTTCCGGAGTCCTGTTAACCCAGTGCTACAGCCCGGATTCATACGCTGTTGACCGACATGCTCGATGTGATTCATGTATGCCTGTCTCCATAGGTCTGTGCCGCTTTGGGTTCACGACTAGCCATGTCAGCCCGGGTTCTCTGTTATATGGATGCTAGCGACACTATCATATACGTGAGCCAAAAGGCGCAAACGGTCCCGGGCCATGGTAAGGCGACACCCGTGGGGATACCATGCGTGAGGCCGCAAAGTGATATGAGGTGTTACATGCTAGATCGGTGTGACTTAGAATCGGGGTCCCGACAATAACTGTCATCGAAACCTTAAGCGTGCGGACCCTACGGGTTCGAGAACAATGTAGACATGACCGAGACATGTCTCCGGTCAATAACCAATAGCAGAACCTGGATGCTCATATTGTCTCCCACATATTCTACGAAGATCTTTATCGGTTAGACCGCATAACAACATACGTTGTTCCCTTTGTCATTGGTATGTTACTTGCCCGAGATTCGATCGTCGGTATCTCAGTACCTAGTTGAATCTCGTTATCGGCAAGTCTCTTTACTCGTTTCGTAATACATCATCTCGCAACCAACTCATTAGTTGCAATGCTTGCAAGGCTTATGTGATGTGCATTACCGAGAGGGCCCAGAAATACCTCTCCGACAATCGGAGTGACAAATCCTAATCTCGAAATACGCCAACCCAACATTTACCTTTGGAGACACCTGTAGAGCTCCTTTATAATCACCCAGTTACGTTGTGACGTTTGGTAGCACATAAAGTGTTCCTCCGGTAAACGGGAGTTGCATAATCTCATAGTCATAGGAACATGTATAAGTCATGAAGAAAGCAATAGCAACATACTAAACGATCGGGTGCTAAGCTAATGGAATGGGTCATGTTAATCACATCATTCTCCTAATGATGTGATCCCATTGATCAAATGACAACACATGTCTATGGTTAGGAAACATAACCATCTTCGATTAACGAGCTAGTCAAGTAGAGGCATACTAGTGACGTTTGGTTTGTCTATGTATTCACACAAGTATTATGTTTCCGGATAATACAATTCTAGCATGAATAATAAACATTTATCATGATATAAGGAAATAAAATAATAACATTATTATTGCCTCTAGGGCATATTTCCTTCAGTCTCCCACTTGCACTAGAGTCAATAATCTAGATTACACAGTAATGATTCTAACACCCATGGAGCTTTGGTGCTGATCATGTTTTGCTCGTGGAAGAGGCTTAGTCAACGGGTCTGCTATATTCAGATCCGTATGTATCTTGCAAATCTCTATGTCTCCCACCTAGACTAGATCCCGGATGGAATTGAAGCGTCTTTTGATGTGCTTGGTTCTCTTGTGAAATCTGGATTCCTTTGCCAAGGCAATTGCACCAGTATTGTCACAAAAGATTTTCATTGGACCCGATGCACTAGGTATGACACCTAGATCGGATATGAACTCCTTCATCCAGACTCCTTCGTTTGCTGCTTCCGAAGCAGCTATGTACTCCGCTTCACATGTAGATCCTGCCACAACGCTTTGTTTAGAACTGCACCAACTGACAGCTCCACCGTTTAATGTAAACACGTATCCGGTTTGCGATTTAGAATCGTCCTGATAAGTGTCAAAGCTTGCATCAACGTAACCATTTACAATGAGCTCTTTGTCACCTCCATATATGAGAAACATATCCTTAGTCCTTTTCAGGTATTTCAGGATGTTCTTGACCGCTGTCCAGTGATCCACTCCTAGATTACTTGGTACCTCCCTGCTAGACTTATAGCAAGACACACATCAGGTCTGGTACATAGCATTGCATACATGATAGAACCTATGGCTGAAGCATAGGGAACATCTTTCATTTTCTCTCTATCTTCTGCATTGGTTGGGGATTGAGTCTTACTCAATTTCACACCTTGTAACACAGGCAAGAATCCTTTCTTTGTTTGATCCATTTTGAACTTCTTCAAAACTTTTTCAAGGTATGTGCTTTGTGAAAGTCCAGTTAAGTGTCTTGATCTATCTCTATAGATCTTAATGCCCAATATGTAAGCAGCTTCACTGAGGTCTTTCATTGAAAAACTCTTATTCAAGTATCCTTTTATGCTATCCAGAAATTCTATATCATTTCCAATTAGCAATATGTCATCTACATATAATATCAGAAATGCTACAGAGCTCCCACTCACTTTCTTGTAAATACAGGCTTCTCCAAAAGTCTGTACAAAACCAAATGCTTTGATCACACTATCAAAGCGTTTATTCCAACTCCGAAAGGCTTGCACCAGTCCATAAATGGATTGCTGGAGCTTGCGCACTTTGTTAGCTCCCTTTGGATCGACAAAACCTTCTGGCTGCATCATATACAACTCTTCTTGCAAAAATCCATTCAGGAATGCAGTTTTGACATCCATTTGCCAAATTTCATAATCATAAAATGCGGCAATTGCTAACATGATTCAGATAGACTTAAGCATCACTACGGGTGAGAAGGTCTCATCGTAGTCAATCCCTTGAACTTGCCGAAAACCTTTTGTGACAAGTCGAGCTTTGTAGACAGTAATATTACCGTCAGCGTCAGTGTTCTTCTTGAAGATCCATTTATTCTCAATTGCTTGCCGATCATTGGGCAAGTCAACCAAAGTCCATACTTTGTTCTCATACATGGATCCCATCTCAGATTTCATGGCTTCAAGCCATTTTGCGGAATCTGGGCTCACCATCGCTTCTTCATAGTTCATAGGTTCATCATGATCTAGTAGCATGACTTCCAGAACAGGATTACCGTACCACTCTGGCGCGGATCTTACTCTGGTTGATCTACGAGGTTCAGTAGTATCTTGTTCTGAAGCTTCATGATTATCATCATTAGCTTCCTCACTAATTGGTGTAGGTGTCACAGAAACAGGTTTCTGTGATGTACTACTTTCCAATAAGGGAGCAGGTACTGTTACCTCGTCTAGTTCTACTTTCCTCCCACTCACTTCTTTCAAAAGAAACTCCTTCTCTAGAAAGTTTCTGAATTTAGCAACAAAGGTTTTTGCCTTCGGATCTGTGATAGAAGGTGTATCCAATAGTTTCCTTTGGATATCCTATGAAGACACATTTCTCCGATTTGGGTTCGAGCTTATCAGGTTGAAGCTTTTTCACATAAGCATCGTAGCCCCAAACTTTCAGAAACGACAACTTTGGTTTCTTGCCAAACCACAGTTCATAAGGCGTCGTCTCAACGGATTTTGATGGTGCCCTATTTAACGTGAACGCGGCCGTCTCTAGAGCATATCCCCAAAACGATAGTGATAATTCAGTAAGAGACATCATAGATCGCACCATATCTAGTAAAGTACGATTACGACGTTCGGACACACCATTACGCTGTGGTGTTCCGGGTGGCGTGAGTTGCGAAACTATTCCACATTGTTTCAAATGTACACCAAACTCATAACTCAAATATTCTCCTCCACGATCAGATCGTAGGAATTTTATTTTCTTGTTACGATGATTTTCAACTTCACTCTGAAATTCTTTGAACTTTTCAAACGTTTCAGACTTATGTTTCATTAAGTAGATATACCCATATCTGCTTAAGTCATCTGTGAAGGTGAGAAAATAACGATATCTGCCACGAGCCTCAACATTCATCGGACCACATACATCTGTATGTATGATTTCCAACAAATCTGTTGCTCTCTCCATAGTACCGGAGAACGGTGTTTTTGTCATCTTACCCATAAGGCACGGTTCGCAAGTACTAAGTGGTTCATAATCAAGTGGTTCCAAAAGCCCATCAATATGGAGTTTCTTCATGCGCTTTATACCGATATGACCCAAACGGCAGTGCCACAAATAAGTTGCACTATCATTATCAACTCTGCATCTTTTGGCTTCAACACTATGAATATGTGTGTCACTACTATCGAGATTTTTTAAGAATAGACCACTCTTCAAGGGTGCATGACCATAAAAGATATTACTCATGTAAATAGAACAACCATTATTCTCTGATTTAAATGAATAACCGTCTCGCATCAAACAAGATCCAGATATAATGTTCATGCTTAACGCTGGCACCAAATAACAATTATTTAGGTCTAATACTAATCCCGAAGGTAGATGTAGAGGTAGCGTGCCGACTGCGATCACATCGACTTTGGAACCATTTCCCACACGCATCGTCACCTCGTCCTTAGCCAATCTTCGCTTAATCCGTAGTCCCTGTTTCGAGTTGCAAATATTAGCAACAGAACCAGTATCAAATACCCAGGTGCTACTGTGAGCATTAGTAAGGTACACATCAATAACATGTATATCACATATACCTTTGTTCACCTTGCCATCCTTCTTATCCGCCAAATACTTGGGGATGTTCCGCTTCCAGTGACCAGTCTGCTTGCAGTAGAAGCACTCAGTTTCAGGCTTAGGTCCAGGTTTGGGTTTCTTCTCTTGAGTAGCAACTTGCTTGCTGTTCTTTTTGAAGTTCCCCTTCTTCTTCCCTTTGCCCTTTTTCTTGAAACTAGTGGTCTTGTTGACCATCAACACTTGATGCTCCTTCTTGATTTCTACCTCCGCAGCTTTCAGCATTGCGAAGAGCTTGGGAATAGTCTTATTCATCCCTTGCATATTATAGTTCATCACGAAGCTCTTGTAGCTTGGTGGCAGTGATTGGAGAATTATGTCAATGACGCAATCAGATGGAAGATTAACTCCTAATTGAATCAAGTGATTATTATACCCAGACATTTTGAGTATATGCTCACTGACAGAACTGTTCTCCTCCATCTTGCAGCTATAGAACTTATTGGAGACTTCATATCTCTCAATTCGGGCATTTGCTTGAAATATTAACTTCAACTCCTGGAACATCTCATATGCTCCATGAAGTTCAAAACGTCGTTGAAGTCCCGATTCTAAGCCGTAAAGCATGGCACACTGAACTATCGAGTAGTCATCAGCTTTGCTCTACCAGACGTTCATAACATCTGGTGTTGCTCCAGCAGCAGGCCTGGCACCCAGCGGTGCTTCCAGGATGTAATTCTTCTGTGCATGAATGAGGATAATCCTCAAGTTACGGACCCAGTCCGTATAATTGCTACCATCATCTTTCAACTTTGCTTTCTCAAGGAACACATTAAAATTCAACGGAACAACAGCACGGGCCATCTATCTACAATCAAACATAAACAAGCAAGATACTATCAGGTACTAAGTTCATGATAAATTTAGGTTCAATTAATCATATTACTAAAGAACTCCCACTTAGATAAACATCCCTCTAAACCTCTAAGTGATTACGTGATCCAAATCAACTAAACCATGTCCGATCATCACGTGAGATGGAGTAGTTTCATTAGTGAACATCACTATGTTGATCATATCTACTATATGATTCACGCTCGACCTTTCGGTCTCCGTGTTCCGAGGCCATATCTGTATATGCTTGGCTCGTCAAGTATAACCTGAGTATTCCGCGTGTGCAACTGTTTTGCACCCATTGTATTTGAACGTAGAGCCTATCACACCCGATCATCACGTGGTGTCTCAGCACGAAGAACTTTCGCAATGGTGCATACTCAGGGAGAACACTTCTTGATAATTAGTGAGAGATCATCTTATAATGCTACCGTCAATCAAAGCAAGATAAGAAGCATAAAAGATAAACATCACATGCAATCAATATAAGTGATATGATATGGCCATCATCTTCTTGTACTTGTGATCTCCATCTCCGAAGTACCGTCATGATCACCATCGTCACCAGCACGACACCTTGATCATCATCGTAGCATCGTTGTCGTCTCGCCAATCTTATGCTTCCACGACTAACGCTACCGTTTAGTGATAAAGTAAAGCATTACAGGCAGTTGCATTGCATACAATAAAGCGACAACCATATGGCTCCTGCCAGTTGCCGATAACTCGGTTACAAAACATGATCATCTCATACAATAAAATTTAGCATCATGTCTTGACCATATCACATCACAACATGCCCTGTAAAAACAAGTTAGACGTCCTCTACTTTGTTGTTGCAAGTTTTACGTGGCTGCTACGGGCTTAAGCAAGAACCAATCTTACCTACGCATCAAAACCACAACGATAGTTTGTCAAGTTGGTGCTGTTTTAACCTTCGCAAGGACCGGGCGTAGCCACACTCGGTTCAACTAAAGTTGGAGAAACTGACACCTGCTAGCCACCTTTGTGCAAAGCACGTCGGGAGAACCGGTCTCGTGTAAGCGTACGCGTAATGTCGGTCCGGGCCGCTTCGTCCAACAATACCGCTGAACCAAAGTATGACATGCTGGTAAGCAGTATGACTTATATGGCCCACAACTCACTTGTGTTTTACTCGTGCATATAACATCAACACATAAAACCTAGGCTCTGATACCACTATTGGGGAACGTAGTAATTTCAAAAATTTCCCTACGCACATGCAAGATCATGGTGATGCATAGCAACGAGGGGAGAGTGTGATCTACGTACCCTTGTAGACCGACAGCGGAAGCGTTAGCACAACGCGGTTGATGTAGTCATACGTCTTCACGGCCCGACCGATCAAGCACCGAAACTACGGCACCTCCGAGTTTTAGCACACGTTCAGCTCGATGACGATCCCCGGGCCCCGATCCAGCAAAGCGTCAGGGAAGAGTTCCGTCAGCACGACGGTGTGGTGACGATATTGATGTTCTACCGTCGCAGGGCTTCACCTAAGCACCACTACAATATTATCGAGGATTATGGTGGAAGGGGGCACCACACACGGCTAATAAAACGATCACATGGATCAATTTGTGTGTCTAGGGGTGCCCCCTGCCCCCGTATATAAAGGAGCAAGGGGAGGAGGCCGGCCGGCCCCTATAGGCGCGCCAGGAGGAGTCCTCCACCTAGTAGGAGTAGGACTCCTACTAGGAGGGGGAAAGAAGTGGGGAGGGAGAAGGAAAGGGGGGCGCCGCCCCCCCTCTCCTAGTCCAATTCGGACCAAGGGGGGGAGGAGGCGCGCGGCCCACCCTGGCGCCCTTCTCTCTCTCCACTAAGGCCCATATGGCCCATTACTTCTCCCGGTAGGGTTCCGGTAACCCTCCGGCTCTCCGGTTTTCTCCGAAATCACCCGGAACACTTCCGGTGTCCGAATATAGCCGTCCAATATATCAATCTTTATGTCTCGACCATTTTGAGACTCCGCATTATGTCCGTGATCACATCCGGGACTCCGAACTAACTTCAGTACATCAAAACTCATAAACTCATAATATAACTGTCATCGAAACCTTAAGCATGCGGACCCTACGGGTTCGAGAACAATGTAGACATGACCGAGACATGTCTCTGGTCAATAACCAATAGCGGAACCTGGATGCTCATATTGGCTCCCACATATTCTACGAAGATCTTTATCGGTCAGACCGCATAACAACATACGTTGTTCCCTTTGTCATCGGTATGTTACTTGCCCGAGATTCGATCATCGGTATCTCAATACCTAGTTCAATCTCGTTACCGGCAAGTCTCTTTACTCGTTTCGTAATACATCATCTCGCAACCAACTCATTACTTGCAATGCTTGCAAGGCTTATGTGATGTGCATTACCGAGAGGGGCCAGAGATACCTCTCCGACAATCGGAGTGACAAATCCTAATCTCGAAATATGCCAACCCAACATTTACCTTTGGAGACACTTGTAGAGCTCCTTTATAATCACCCAGTAACGTTGTGACGTTTGGTAGCACACAAAGTGTTCCTCCGGCAAACGGGAGTTGCATAATCTCATAGTCATAGGAACATGTATAAGTCATGAAGAAAGCAATAGCAACATACTAAACGATCGGGTGCTAAGCTAATGGAATGGGTCATGTCAATCACATCATTCTTCTAATAATGTGATCCCGTTGATCAAATGACAACACATGTCTATGGTTAGGAAACATAACCATCTTTGATTAACGAGCTAGTCAAGTAGAGGCACACTAGTGATGTTTAGTTTGTCTATGTATTCACACAAGTATTATGTTTCCGGATAATACAATTCTAGCATGAATAATAAACATTTATCATGATATAAGGAAATAAAATAATAACATTATTATTGCCTCTAGGGCATATTTCCTTTAGGGCGCGCCCCCTGCCTCGTGGCTTCCTCGTTGCTTCCCTTACGTAGACTCCAAGTCTCCCGGGTTGTTTTCCTTCCAAAAATAAGTTCCGTGAAGTTTCAGGTCAATTGGACTCCGTTTGATTTTCCTTTTCTGCGATACTCTAAAACAAGGAAAAAACAGAAACTGGCGCTGGGCTCTAGGTTAATAGGTTAGTCCCAAAAATCATATAAAATAGCATATAAATGCATAGAAAACATCCAAGGTTGATAATATAATAGCATGGAACAATCAAAAATTATAGATACGTTGGAGACGTATCACCTATGAACGGATGATTTCAACTCTTGCCCATTTATGGCGATAATGTGGTCAGTTATTGGCCCATGTTTGGCCAACCGATCATACGGCCCGTAGAAGGCCATTGATGATACAGCCCGTAGAAGGCCCATTGTGTCTATGCCCTGTAGAAGGCCCATTGTTTCTACGGCCCTTAGAAGGACCATTGTTTCTACGGCCCGTAGGAGGCCCATGTTAACTACAATAAATATGTAGCCCATTGTTAATGTCGCCTAGTTTAAAAAAATAGGTTATTGCGGCCACTAGCAAACCGTGGAAAAAGTATTGCACTGACTACAAGAAAACAAATAAACAAGACAACGGAAATAAATAAGCAAGCAACTTACGCTAGGCTATCATGGCTATTACACATATTACATCCACTAGGCATCAAAGTTCGCCACAAGTGCAAATATAGGGAACAAAGCAGCATATAAACGCCGCAGCAAAATAAGTCTAGAAATGAAACCAATTCAGAAGAGCTCAAGAAACAATATCCTGGGTACCCATGATGCTGGCAAGATGCTTAGCAAGCTTATTAACTTTCTCTTGTTTGGAGCTTAAATCCTCCAGCACTTGCGGTTGCACCAGAAAGTATGCATCTGAATTCTGCAGGGACTTCCTCAGTCCTTCGGCTTCCTGTTGCATAACATCTGATCGATGTCTTTCAACTTGAAGTTGAGACTCAAGAAGCCGAACTGATTCAGGCAGCGAGTTTGAAGAGCTGGTGCCAGCAGTAGTAGCCAGTAACTTGAACACTACATCAAGACATGACTTTGGGGTTGTCTCAGTGTCTTCAATATAGTTTTTATCAGCTTTCTTGGAGAACAACCGGGATCTCTCACTATCTTATACCTGATCTGCATTACATCCTTTACCATTGCATAACGGGGTACTCTTCTCCAATATTTTATCCGTGTTCTAAAGGAGAAATAAACAAACACATCATAGGTTTACAATGTAGTATATGAAACTCATTTTGGTAAACCAGTTCTGTAGTAAGGTGGATAGGATAACAACATGAAACAAACATATATCTATGTAGTATGGTCACTGTATGGTCTATAGCATTCTAGTTTATGTTGCCAAATCAATATAGATACAGTTCGAAACATATCTATTTAAGACAAAGCGGCATAGATAGAATATAAGGTGGGAAAATACACAACAATAACATCAGTTGTAATGTGCATGGCATGAGAACATAACTGTTTATTCAATTGAAACTGAAATCAACATAGAGCAAGTTACAACAGCAAACACGTTAAAGAAACAAGTTCAGAACATACCTGTTGCGCCATTGGAGTTTCAATTGCATCCTTCAATTTGAAATTAGTTGGTATGAGTAAATACAGTGATGCAAGAGCAAAGTAGTGTGAACCGTAGCTACGGAACCTAACCTAAGAACAATTCTTCTTCTGCTTTAAGCATTGACTTGGGGTTCGGAGTGGTGGTCCTCGTGCTTTGGGCACTGCAGTTGCCTTACTAACTGCTCGTGTTTGGGTGCTCTGTGGTGGAGACGGTGTTGTGTCAACGGCAACTGGGTTACTATCTGCTGGGGTTGGGGTTAGAAGGGGTGTAGCTGGTTCTCTGTCCAACTAGGTAGGGGTACAATCTGCGTGAGCTGGGTTATGTGTGGTGGGGCTGGTTCTTGGGCAAGTACAACCGTGGTTCTATCTCCATCGACAGGTAGCACGATCTTTTCTGAACACCGTGTTTTTACTCCCATAGATACTGCCATCATGTAACAGCCTGGATTTTTGCCCTTTTCTTTTTTCCTTTGATTTTCTTGGATTTCCTGTTTTGATTTGCTTTTCCATGGGATTCGTTGTTCCACGGGAAGATATATTCCCCAACTCCCTGGAATGTTCTCGGCACTCGATACTAGAATAACATTTTCAGCAAGGATCAATATCAAGAAGGACAAGTATGTCTGTAAAAATAATATTTTGGATGCTAGCTCAGCCAAAGAAAATTTTGAGGGACATCCGAGGTACGTCCCGTCAGAATGTCAGATCCAGTGAAGCAAACCACCCCAGATCAAGACAATCAGTCAGATCCAATTCAGTGGAAGTATTATGAATAAAAGAAACCTGAGTGGGAAATGGTTTCTTCAAGTCAGAAAGATTATTTAATCCTGAGCAACCAAATCTCGAGGACGAGATTTCTTTAAGGGGGGAAGGTTTGTAACAGCCTGGATTTTTGCCCTTTTCTTTTTTTCCTTTGATTTTCTGGGATTTCCTGTTTTGATTTGCTTTTCCATGGCTATGAGGGTCTGAAACTTGGGAAGATCATGTCTTCCTAGGTTTTCTAGTGGCTTGTCACCCTCATCATCATCTCAAGATCATCTCATTTCCATCCTTGACCTAACCCAAAATTCTTTTGTTGGTAATATTCCTTTTCTGATAAAGGAATAACCCTTAAAACCCTAGGTTGTGAAGCAACCTATATTTCTATCACTCCTAAAATTCCCAAATAATTCTCATAAATTGTTTGGGTCACATCTTCCTCAAATATGGCAAAATATTTCATTGCCATGTTCAAAAATAATCCTCCAATAATTCTTTTCCTATTCTGCCCTAAATGGCACTTTGCAAAGGAAGTGCTATTTATATTTGCTTGATTGACCCCAAACTTCTTGGACATCTTTTCCTGTCCATATCATTGGCTCATGCCAAAATTCAGCTCAATTTGCCTAGTAAATAATTTTCAGCAATTTTCCAAAGTTTCTGTCTAGGAAGGGACTTTGTGAAGGAGCTATTTTCTAGGCATATCCAAATGAGTTGCAATTTTGCAGGGTCTTTTCTAGGGTCAAATAATGACTCTCCACCAAATATGAGCTCATGTAACTCATCTATGTGAGCCCAGCTCCAAATCTTAGTTTTTGGTCAGATTTTCAGTTTGTGAAGCAACCATATTTTATATTGCTTCAATTGAGATGAAACTTACCAGGACAAGCTTCTACCTATATCAACTACTCCCAACAAGTTATACCTCAATTGGTTGATCCAATTACCCTATGTAATTTTTCCAAGTTTCTGTCCAGAATGAAGCTTTGTGAAGCAAGTGCAACTTTGGTATTTCCAAATGGCATGAAATTTTTACAGCAACTTCATATCATCATAAAACCCCTCTCTGCCAAATTTCAGCACACAGAGTTCCAGTATGTGAGTGTATCATCCAAATCCCCAATTCTGGCCAGTTTTGCACTTTCTACTGCAACCGCCATCTAAACTCCTCCTCTTAGTCTGATTTTTGGTGATCAGCATCACATTAGTGTGTGATCATCGCCAGACAAACTCTTTACCTTGTTACCCTGCTGGTTTAACCACAGCAAGTTACAAACACCTTCTTACTGATTTACTTTTGGAGCTACGTGCAAATCTCTTCTTTGCACCAGGGCCGATTTATTTCTCCAGTTGGATAAGGGCACCAGGGTCCATCCACTGGACATGGTTGGACATGACAAAGAGCGCCGCTTGCGCCAGTGCGCGTGGTGCTCACGCTTGCGTCATGGCTGCAGGCATGCTCTTGCTTGTTCTGGCCACTATGCTCGTCTCCTCCCTCCTCGTCTCGACCTCAATTCATGTCCTGGAGCTTCCCCGTGATCACCTGCATCTCCCTGCATCGGAGCCTCGTCGTGGTTCACCATTAATGCGCCGCTAGAGCAGTGCCCATTCCATGCCCCTCCTCTGACCTCCATTAGTGCACTGCTCCAGCTCGGTTGTGAGCTCGAGAAGCCTCCCCGTGGCTATATAAGGCATGCCCGAGGTCCCCCGCTCCTCACTCACTCCTCTCCTGCCTCTTTTACCCACCCGAGCAGCTCTCCCTCGCTGTTTTTCCCGGGATCCCCATGACTTCGCCGGAGTTGGTCTCGGTTCCGACCACCACAACCCTCCTCTCCTCCTCCCAAGCTATCCACCAGAGCCTCCTCGTCACCGCGGTTCACCCCAACCCCTTGCCCCTCGCCAGAGAGCCCCGTGGCCGCGCCTCGCGGAGTTTGGCCGTCATCGTTGCTCTCGGCCACCACCTCGACCGAGACCATCCGGAGCTCCTTCCTCCCTCCCGACTCCACCACCGCGTTCCCCTCGTCCCGTAGAGCCGCCCCACCCCCTCATCTCTCGCCGGAGCGCCCTGCTTCACCGGAAATCATCACCACCACCGCCTCTCTGTCC
Organism: Triticum urartu; assembly: GCF_003073215.2. NCBI lineage: Eukaryota > Viridiplantae > Streptophyta > Magnoliopsida > Poales > Poaceae > Triticum > Triticum urartu. The sequence continues at coordinate 280,225,090 of NC_053026.1, forward strand.
ACCTCCGTCGCCGCGGCCTCCCCTCCTCTCCACCCCTTCCTAGAGTCCGATTCCTCTTTGAACGGGTGCGACGCGCCACCCTGAAGCCGCCGGTGCCCTCGCCTTGGCCTGGAGCGGCCGGAGTCGGCGGGGCCAGCACCGGCAGCCCCCCTGAGGGAGTCCTGGATTAGGGGGTGTCCGGATAGCCGGACTATACCTTCAGCCGGACTCCTGGACTATGAAGATACAAGATTGAAGACTTCGTCCCATGTCCGGAAGGGACTTTCCTTGGCGTGGAAGGAAAGCTTGGCGATACGGATATTCAGGTCTCCTACCATTGTAACCGACTTTGTGTAACCCTAACCCTCTCCGGTGTCTATATAAACCGGAGGGTTTTAGTCCGTAGGACGATATAGACAACAACAATCATACCATAGGCTAGCTTCTAGGGTTTAGCCTCTCCGATCTTGTGGTAGATCAACTCTTGTACTACCCATATCATCAATATTAATCAAGCAGGACGTAGGGTTTTACCTCCATCAAGAGGGCCCGAACCTGGGTAAAACTTCGTGTCCCTTGCCTCCTGTTACCATCCGGCCTAGACGCACAGTTCGGGACCCCCTACCCGAGATCCGCCGGTTTTGACACCGACATTGGTGCTTTCATTGAGAGTTCCTCTGTGTCGTCACTGTCAGGCTCATTGGCTCCTACGATCATCAATAGCGATGCAGTCCAGGGTGAGACCTTCCTCCCCGGACAGATCCTCGTCTTCGGTGGCTTCGCACTGCGGGCCAATTCACTTGGCCGTTTGGAGCAGATCGAAAGCTACACCCCTGGCCGTCAGGTCAGATTCGGAAGTCTAAACTACACGGCCGACATCCGCGGGGACTTGATCTTCGACGGATTCGAGCCACTGCCGAGCGCGCCGCACTGTCCCGACGAGCATGATCTAGCTCTGCCGCCGAACAGTGCCCTGGAGGCCACACCCACATCAGCTTCGACCCTTAAGTCGGAGCCAACTGCGCCGATCGAGGATGGGCGGTTGGACACCACCTTGGGGGCTGCGATCCCAACGGCGATTGAGCCGAACACTAGCCCCGTACTCCGCGACATTCGTGACTCCAAGGAGCCGGACTCCTCTCCAGACTCCGAACCCTCCGCGCCCCTGCCGATCGAATCCGATTGGGCGCCGATCATGGAGTTCACTGCCGCGGACATCTTTCAGCACTCGCCTTTCGGCGATATTCTGAAGACACTGAAGTCTCTCTCTTTATCAGGAGAGTCCTGGCCGGACTACGGTCAGCAAGGTTGGGATTCGGACGATGAAGAAATTCAAAGCCCACCCACCACCCACTTTGTAGCCACTGTCGACGATTTAACTGACATGCTCGACTTCGACTCCGAAGACATTGACGGTATGGACGCTGATGAAGGAGATGATGAAGAACCAGCACCTACTAGGCCCTGGAAAGCCACCTCGTCATATGACATATACATGGTGGACACCCCAAAATAAAGAGATGGCGATGGAACAACGGAGGATGACCCCTCCAAGAAACAGCCTAAGCGCCGGCGTCAGCGGCGCCGCTCAAAATCCCGCCAAAACAAACACGGCGATTCCAGCACGGGAGATAATAATACTCCGGAAAGCGCCAAAGAAAATCCCCTCGAGCAAGATTTAGCACAGGAGGATGGAGAAACCAGCCCTCATGAGAGAGTGGCTGACAGAGAGGTCGAGGATGATAATTATATGCCTCCCTTCGAAGACGAGGCAAGCCTCGACAATGACGAATTCGTTGTGCCGGAGGATCCCGTCGAACAAGAGCGTTTTCAACGCAGGCTTATGGCCACGGCAAGAAGCCTCAAGAAAAAACAGCAACAACTTAAAGCTGATCAAGATTTGCTAGTCAACAGATGGACTGAAGTCCTTGCGGCCGAAGAGCATAAACTCGATTGCCCCTCCAAGAGCTACCCAAAGTGCAAGTTGCTACCCCGATTAGAGGAGGAAGCACTTGATGCGGCCGACCGGCCACCTCGTGGCCGCGACAGAGAGGCCTCTCGGCCCTCCACTCAAGCCGCACCTCGTACCAAGGCACGGGAATATGCGCCGGACTTATGAGATATGTTGGAGGACAAGGCAAGGCAAACAAGATCGATTTACGGATCGCGTGGGCGCCCCACGGCTCGAGACGGTAACCATCATGCCGGCCACAAATTCGGCAGGGCCGAACACAGTAGACAAAGCTCATTGGAGCTACGTCATGATATAGCCCAGTACAAAGGCACCATACACCCACTATGCTTCACAGACAAAATAATGAATCATCAAATCCCCGAGGGTTTCAAACCCGTAAACATCGAATCATATGATGGCACAATGGATCCTGCGGTATGGATCGAGGATTATCGCCTTCATATCCATATGGCCCGCGGCGACGATTTCCACGCCATCAAATACCTCCCACTCAAGGTTAAAGGACCAGCTCGGCATTGGCTTAACAGCTTGCCAACAGGATCAATCAGTTGTTGGGAGGACCTGGAAGCCGCATTCCTCGACAATTTCCAGGGCACTTATGTGCAACCCCTAGACGCTGATGACCTAAGCCACGTAATTCAGCAGCCAGATGAATTGGCCAGGCAATTCTGGACACGGTTCCTAACAAAGAAAAACCAAATAGTCGACTGTCCGGATGCAGAGGCCCTAGCAGCCTTCAAGCACAATATCCATGACGAGTGGCTTGCCCGGCACCTAGGACAGGAAAAGCCGAAATCTATGGCAGCACTCACGACGCTCATGACCCCCTTTTGCGCGGGAGAAGACAGCTGGCTTGCTCGTAGCAACAATATGACCAAGAACCATGGTAATTAGGATACCAGGGACAATAGTGGCAGGTCGCGTCACAACAAGCAGAAGCGCCGCATTTACGGCGACAATGCTGAGGATACGACAGTTAATGCCGGATTCAGAGGCTCTAAATCCGGTCAGCGGAAAAAGCCATTCAAAAGGAATCCTAGGGGCCCATCTAGTTTGGACCGAATACTCGACCGCTTGTGCCAGATACATGGCACCCCCGAAAAGCCGGCCAATCATACCAACAGGGATTGTTGGGTGTTCAAGCAGGCAGGCAAGTTAAATGCCGAAAACGAAGACAAGGGGCTGCATAGCGACGACGACGAGGAGCCCCAGCCGCCGAACAAAAGTGGACAGAAGGGTTTTCACCCACAAGTGCGGACGGTGAACATGATATACGCAACCCACGTCCCCAAAAGGGAGCGGAAGCGCGCGTTAAGGCACATATACGTGGCAGAGCCAGTCGCCCCAAAGTTCAACCCATGGTCCTCCTGCCCGATCACCTTTGATCGAAGGGACCATCCCACTAGCATCCGTCATGGCGGATTCGCCGCATTGGTTCTAGACCCAATTATTGACGGATTTCATCTCACTAGAGTCCTTATGGACGGCGGCAACAGCCTAAACCTGCTTTACCAGGATACAGTGCGAAAAATGGGCATAGATCCCTCGAGTATTAAGCCCACCAAAACAACCTTTAAAGGCATAATACCAGGTGTAGAAGCCAACTGTACAGGCTCAGTCACACTTGAAGTGGTCTTCGGATCTCCGGATAACTTCCGAAGCGAGGAGTTAATCTTCGACATAGTCCCATTCCGCAGTGGCTATCATGCACTGCTCGGGCGAACCGCATTCGCCAAGTTCAATGCGGTCCCGCACTACGCATACCTTAATCTCAAGATGCTAGGCCCTCGAGGAGTAATTACGGTCAATGGAAACACCGAACGCTCCCTCCGAACGGAGGATCACACGGCGGCCCTTGCAGCGGAAGTACAAAGCAGCCTCTCCAGGCACTTCTCCAGTCCGGCCATTAAACGTCCGGACACCATCAAGCGCGCCCGGAGTAACCTACAACAAGACCGCCTGGCACGTTTCGAGCAGGCGTAGCAAGGCGTCCCCAACCCCAACCCTCGCAGAAAGGCGACGCTAGTGCTTCACGTACATAACTACGCTCTAAAAATACCATGGGTACAGGGGGAGGGGCACCATCACGGCACGCCCGAAACGCGGCTTAAACCACACCAGGGGCTGCCGATTTTTTAATTTTCTCTTACTTTCAGGACTCCATTCTTCGGAAGGCCTATTCGGCAGTTCAATTGCCGCACAAATGATGCAAGAATCAGGGAGGCAGACAGGCCACGCCGCATTACGGAACTCACAGGTGGCCTCTATCACGAGCAGTATACTTGTTTCGCATACTATTCCGCAGCTTGCCCCTGGAACAAACATGTTAAGTAGTCCAACTTTTTCATTTATCACATTATTTGTATCGTTCTGCTTTGATCGCAGCTATTTTTAATAAACAATGCATAGCTTTTGTCTATTTTTGCATTACCTTTTTTATAAATATATGTTCCTTAACGACATGTTGCACCCGTACAATTTGGTACGGCCAAAATACGCCAGGGGCTTTAGTACCCCTCAATATGGTGTGAGAAGTCCAAACACTTCCACAAGTGCGGCACCCCGAACTTATAGCATTATATGCATCGGCTCCGAATCATGTCTTGGGTCAATAGTTGGGTTTGCCCGGCTCCTATGTTTTGGTGCCTTACGTTCCGTTATATCGGCTAAGGTAGCACTAGGAGAACCACTGCGATTGTGCCCCAGTTGAGCTGGGCCGAGCACCTCAATGGAGAAAGCTAAAACTGACTATCATGATGAAGCGAGAGCTGGTCGCTGTTCGAGAGGTTTTTTCGAGTCCCTAAAGACTTATGCCGCTTCGGGCGAGGAGTCGGCTCTGTCTGGCCAAGGCGTGGATAGCGCCCCGAACTTGGTCTTCCGAATACTAGGGGCTTCGCCGAAATTTAAAATTATAGAATTCTATGGCTAAGTGAGAGTGTTCACGCGTTACAGTCTGATTGCCTTGTTCGTTGGGCTGAGCGCCTCCCTCGAAGGACCCAAACATGGGAAAAAGAGCACTCAGGTTTATCCCCGAACACCCCAGCACTAGCGGCACGGGGGCAGAAGCCGACGACTCGCCATCTCTCAGAATTGATAAACAGCCGCACAGAAGGTAATATTTTAAATTCAAACAGCATTGCTAAGCGCATATGAACAAGTTTTTAGCGCACAGGACAAAAACGAGTGAGTTCTATTGAAAAATTACATCCCTAGAACATTCATCCGCCACAAGGTAGGCACCCTTCAGAACATTCTTATAGTAATTTTCGGGCTTGCGATGCTCTTTCCCCGGCGGTGGCCCGTCCTTCACAAGCTTCTCCGCATCCAGGTTGCCCCAGTGCACCTTAGCATGGGCAAGGGCCCTACGGGCACCTTCAATGCATACGGAGCGCTTGATGACTTCGAGCCTTGGACAGGCCTCCACCAGCCGCCGCACCAGCCCGAAATAGCTCCCGGGCAGAGCCTCTCCAGGCCACAGCCGAACTAGGAGGCCCTTCATGGCCTGTTCAGCTGCCTTGTGGAGCTCGACCAGTTGCTTCAGCTGGTCGCTCAGGGGCACGGGGTGTCCGGCCTCAGCATACTGAGACTAGAACACCTTCTCTGTCGAGCTGCCCTCCTCGGCTCGATAGAATGCGGCGGCATCGGACACATTCCGGGGAAGATCTGCGAACGCTCTTGGAGAGCTCCGAATTCGGGTAAGTAACAAGTAGCTCACGTTTATATGTTTGCTTTGCATAAAGAATGCCTTACCCGCCACTATCTTCTTCACCTCATCCAACTCCTGGAGGGTCTTCTGGGATTCGGTCTTGGCAGACTTGGCATTTTCAATAGCCGCCGCGAGCTCGGACGCTCGCGTCTTCGAGTCAAGCTCCAAACTCTCATGTTTCTTCATGAGAACCTGGAGCTCTTGCCGCACCTTGCCAGCCTCGGCCTCATACCTCTCCCGCTCGGTGCGCTCCGCGGCCGCACTCTTCTCGGCCTTGAGCAACGCTTGCTTAAGGGTCGCCACCTCAGACGTGGCCCCTACAATAGCCATGTTAGTCTTGTCATTTTTTGCAATTGCACCTTTTTTATACATATTCAAACAAGGTATTTCTTACCTTCTTTCTCCTCGAGCTGCTTCTTGGCACAACCGAGCTCTTGCTCGGACTTCTCGAGGCTCTGCTTCAGTGTGTCCACTTCCGCAGTCAGTGCGGCGGACGCCAGCAGAGAAGCCTGCATACGCATATTGACACTTTTTGTTAGACTCCTGTGAATTCTTTGATCCTCTATTCAGCTTTTCTTCCCGAACGCCCAACAGAGCATCAGGGGCTACTGTCTATGCGGTAATATTATTTACACATTCTTTACTTACCTCAAAGCCTGTTAAAAGGCTAGTACAAGCTTCAGTCAGTCCGCTCTTGGCGGACTGAACCTTCTGGACCACCGTACTCATAATAGTGCGGTGCCCCTCGTCGATGGAGGCACCTTCGAGCACCTTCAACAGATTGTCCGGCATCCCCGGTTGGACGGGGGTCACCGGCACAGTGGGCTTGCTCCTCCTGGAAGGAGGTCGCCTACCGGACTCTGGAACCCTTGAAGGTTCCGGAGCGGTGTGCGGCCTTGAGCCAGACTTGGAGCCCTGGGGGGTTTCATCCCCTTTACTCCGGGAGTCCGGGAGGTCGCCTTGCGGCGCCTCCAGGACCATCTCCTCCCGGCTTGGAACCTGTCGGGACAACACTTCGGTGTCGTTCGTAGGGCGGGGGGAGGAAGCCGTCGGAAGCGAGTTCACATCCGACGAGTCTAGTGAGCCGCTCGACGACGCGTCGAGCCGGTCTTTGGGTGGGCTGCATAAACATATTTGACATAAGGGAAAGCTGTGCAATACTATGAATTACTCCGGTATACGGATACTTACGATTTTGCTAGGGGCTTGGCCCTGGGCTGCCACTCCTCTCCGTCGTTGGCGGCGCTGGTGGAGTAGTCCAGAAGAAGGGTTTTCTCCTTCTTGGACCCTCCGGCCTCCCCAGAGAGGGCGGCCTTCCTTTTCTTCTCTCCTCCCGTAGGAGGGGGAGAGGTTTCTTCTTCTTCCTCCTCGTCTTCACGGGAGGAATGCGCCTCGGAACCGCCGGATGACGAATCCGACACCTCCTGGCGCCGGGCACTCTTTCGAGTCCCCGTGGCCCTTTTCGCGGCCTTCTTCTCCGGCACCACGTAGGGTGCCGGAACCAGTAGCTTCGCCAAGCGATCGTCCGCTGGGTCTTCGGGCAAGGGAGCCGGACAGTTGATCTGTCCGGACGTCACCTGCCAATCCTGTCAAAGGTAAGGGAGCTTAGATCCTGCATGGAGTCAAACTATGATAACCTAATATCCTGTAAAAGGAAAAATAACAGCTCACTGCATGAGCATGATGCTGCGTACTGAATCCGCGATCCTTGGTAGCAGATGCGGGGGCCTCGGCGCCCTTGAAAAGCACCCTCCAGGCATCTTCGTACATCGTGTCGAAGAGCCTGCTCAGAGTTCGGTGCTGCGCCGGGTCGAACTCCCACAGGTTGAACGCCCGTTGTTGACACGGGAGGATTAGGCGGATGAGCATAACCTGGACTACATTGACAAGTTTGAGCTTCTTGTCCACCAGGGTTTGGATGCATGTTTGGAGTCCGGTCAGCTCTCCTTTTTTACCCCATGACAGGCCCGTCTCCTTCCAGGAGGTAAGCCGCGTAGGGGGTCCGGATCGAAACTCGGGGGCTGCGACCCATGCGGGGTCGCATGGCTCGGTGATGTAAAACCACCATGCTTGCCACCCCTTCAGGGTCTCCACAAAGGAGCCCTCGAGCCATAAGACGTTGGCCATCTTGCCAACCATAACGCCTCCGCACTCCGCCTGGTTGCCGCGCACCACCTTCGGCTTGACGTTGAAAGTCTTGAGCCAAAGGCCGAAATGGGGGCGGATGCGGAGGAATGCCTCGCACACGACGATAAACGCCGAGATGTTGAGGACGAAGTTCGGGGCCAGATCATGGAAATCCAGGCCATAGTAGAACATGAGCCCCCGGACAAATGGGTGGATAGGGAAGCCCAGTCCGTGGAGGAAATGGGGGAGGAACACCACCCTCTCATGGGGCCTAGGGGTGGGGATGAGCTGCCCCTTTTAGGGAAGCCGGTGCGCGATGTCATTAGACAGGTATCCGGCCTTCCTAAGCTTTTTGATGTGTCCCTCGTGACGGAGGAGACCATCCACTTGCCTCCCGCTCCGGACATGGCTGGAGAAGGTTGAGGTGGGAGTGCGGACTTGGGCGCTGGAGCTCGAGTGCGAAAGAATGGATAGGCAAAGGAGGAGGAAGGTGTAGGTGAAAAGGTGGATCCTTATCCCCTTATATGGGTAGACGCAACTACATGTCCCCACCAGCCTGGTAAAACTCTCTTATCTCCAAGCGCCGTGATCAATGGCGCGGTTGGGTTACCCACGCCCGTATTGATGAGAATCCCGGAATAAGGGGACACGATCTCTGCTTTGACAAGACGTGCCAAGGAAACCGCCTCGCATAATGCGCTGAGGTGGGATAATGAAACGACTTGGATAAAGGCTTGGCCGTGGTGTGTCACGCTACGGAATACATCAACAGGTTATATTTGTGTAAATATTATTCTCTCTATGGCAATCTGTGGAAACTTATTTTGTAGAGCCGGACACTATCTTTGTGTTCAAAATCTTCTATGAAGTACTTGGAGGAGGAACCTGCCTTGCAATGCCGAAGACAATTTGCGTGCCGGACTCATCGTCATTGAAGCCTGGTTCAGGGGCTACTGAGGGAGTCCTGGATTAGGGGGTGTCCGGATAGCCGGACTATACCTTCAGCCGGACTCCTGGACTATGAAGATACAAGATTGAAGACTTCGTCCCGTGTCCGGAAGGGACTTTCCTTGGCGTGGAAGGCAAGCTTGGCGATACGGATATTCAGATCTCCTACCATTGTAACTGACTTTGTGTAACCCTAACCCTCTCCGGTGTCTATATAAACCGGAGGGTTTTAGTCTGTAGGACGATATAGACAACAACAATCATACCATAGGCTAGCTTCTAGGGTTTAGCCTCTCCGATCTCGTGGTAGATCAACTCTTGTACTACCCATATCATCAATATTAATCAAGCAGGACGTAGGGTTTTACCTCCATCGAGAGGGCCCGAACCTGGGTAAAACTTCGTGTCCCTTGCCTCCTGTTACCATCCGGCCTAGACGCACAGTTCGGGACCCCCTACTCGAGATCCGCCGGTTTTGACACCGACACCCCCTGTCCCCCTCCCCCGCTCTCTGTCGCAAGCAAGCACAGGGGGAGGAAGAAGATGCTAGCCTGCCCCCCTGCTGCGTGGGACCCCTCCGTAAGTGGCTAAGGCCATGGGTCCACGTGGATAATTGACGACGTAATCCGATGAGTACGTTTTCCCTATCCGAAAACGTATTACATGGGAATACGTTTTCTTCTTCCAAAAGCGCATTTCTTTCCTCAGCTGCCAAGAATACGTTTTCAGTTTCAGAAACCGTATTTCCTAATATGCGTTTCTGTCTTATCCACTCAGGGACCCATTGGTGATGAAAACTTTCACGGATTGGTCCCTGATCTTCTACACCTCATAACTCCGCAACCGTAACTCCGATTGAGGTGAAACCAGCGCTCACTTCTTCGTCTCGTCGAGCGCTATCTTTTGGTAACATTTTCACCAGGTGGTTTCTCAGAGAAAATGACCATTTTGCCCTTGCCTCTAATCAGCCTCCTCCGAGAGAAAACCGTCCGACGTTTCGTTCCGCGGCCTCACCGCACTTCTTCCTGGAGTCTTCGTCACCCCAGGCAAGCCACAATACCCACTTGCATGATAGTCATGCAGTAGCCATGGTTTTCAACTTGAATATTTATTAAATGATTGCTTGTTTAAAATATGGATATCGTTGTTTCGGAAATGCTTCTGGGATTGTGCTTACTTGTTTGTTATGTTGTTATGCACCTGGTTATCCTGCCCTGCTAGTTGCTAGTATTACTTTCATATTGCCATGCTTGATAGTAGTACATGTTGGGTTGGTCATGTTCTTTGGTGCATGATTAACGTCGGTTATCGAGTATTGTTGCTATGAGTTGTTCCTTTGCTGTTAGTTGGTTAAGTGTTACTCGGTAATATTATTGATGAGTTCTTGAATGTTATTTATGGTTGATGATAATGGTCATGTTATGCTATGAGTAGTGTTGCACTTGTAATATTTATGCTCGTCATTATGCCATGTTCAGTTGGAGATTACTTCGTACTTGATGTGGTGGATAGTAATGTTGTATCCCGTGATTATGTTGATATCATGCTCATGCATTGTAGTTGCATCATGTTATTTTATCATGGCTCAACATTTTTCATTCAACTTTAACTAGATTTAATTGAAATTGAACAACTGTTGGCTGAGTCATGGTGCCGCCAGATCGAATCTGACCAGTGCAACCACACTTACCGTATGGGTAAGGTCCTAACTGGGTCTATTGTCGTGCATCTCGCCGGTGCCTCCAACTAGGGAAGGTTATGGGCGTGAGGTACCCTGCCCCGGTAAGAAGACATAACCTTGTGTGCCCATTGTTTTATTTTTATGGATCCGGTCCCCATGAGGGAGTTTTGACCACAACGGTGGTCGGGGTGTCTTCGGTAGACACGGGGCCACCCAGGACTAGCCCAGTTGGGAGTGGGTCGGAGTGGCCGTGAGAGTGTCACGGCAGTAGATCGATTTTGTCGGAACGCCATTGGTCCACCCGAATGGGAGTGCGAGGCCATGGGTTCCGTGGTGTGGGTACAGTGTGCTACCTCTGCAGAGTGTATATTAAACCTATCGATAGCCGCGCCCGTGGATAAGGGCTAGTTCGTGTCGGTCCCACCGTGAGTCAACAGTGTTAATAATAACTTCATTAATGACAACCCCGGTTCGGTGATGAAATAAGTTGGTGGTGATCGTCGTAAGGATCACGAGTTACTTTGGTGGTGATCGTCGTAAGGATCACGAGTTACTTTGGTGATGATCGCCGTAAGGATCATGAGTTACTTTGGTTGTGATCACCGTAATGATCACCATGGTATCGAGGATACCGAGTTGTTGGATATTCGTGATGTTGTGCGAGAAATCATGGGTAAAGGTCAAGCTCCTTGTGGTCATTTAATGATTACTACGGTATTGTTTATACAAATCTTGATTTGATCCTGAGATGATCGTGTAATGTCCGAGGTGGGTAAGTGATGCGTGTGATGGTTACGAGATAACCCGAGCAGAATAATTGGTGCATATAGTGTCATCATGTTGCATGCTAGTATCGTCAGATTTATATGTTCATTCTATGCTCATATTGTTTTAGCTGTATCAGGGTCATATTGCCTTGGGATTCTTAGTGGCTATTATGATTATTTTCATGGTGGTATCTGGTATTATTTGGAGTATTACTTTGGATATCATGTGCTCATGTCATGTTGTTATAATGATCTCATGTTAATTCCTGCTTAACCTGTAATTGCCATGATGTTGTTTGTCTTGATGCTTCTGGTTATTGTGAGCTTGCAAGTACATTCAATGTACTGACCTGGCGTGTCATGCCAGCTTGCAGGTCGTGCCTGGATTGCTTGCTTGTTTGGTGTTGTTCCTGTGTTCGCGAGCTAGGATAAACGTTCCAGCCAGAGTCCCTGCGGATTGGAGTCCATCATCGCCGTTCGTTGTTACGCTGCCAGTAGTTGTTCCGTTGCTTCAAGTATTATGCTGCTTGTATAGAGCAACCATGGTTGGCATAGTGTCGCCGTGCCGATATTATTCATTGTAATATCGGAACCTTGTAATCATATTCGTGTTGTAATAGAGATCTGGTTTGTTCTATGCTAAGCAGTGCCATATTCCAGAAGACTTCACCTCGATCTCTGGGCTGGAATACGGGCCATTCCGGTTTTCTCTGAGCCGGGGTGCCACACATCACCCCCTCCAATTGAAATGGCTGATAAACAAGAAAAGTAATTGAATGTACAGACATTGTAAGATAGACAGGTGCAATGGATAGTAGGGAAGAAAACAAGGCATGAAATAATTCACATTTATGTTGTCTAATCAAACAGAATAGCAGGACATAATTTCAAATATATGATGGCTAATTAAACAGGATAACATGACACAATTTCGCATGTATGATGGCTAACTAAACAGGATAGAATGACCTACTTCAAAATATGATGACTATCTAAACAGGATGACATGATATAACTATACGATGTGTCTATTAAAGTGGTTGGCATGCCATAAATCACAAACATGCCGTCGATGGAAACATGATGGCATGATATAATTCATGGATAGAATGACATAATTCAAAATATGATGACTATGTGAACAGGATGAGATGATATAACTATATTATGTCTTTAGAAAATGGGTTGGCATGCCATAATTCAGATACATGCTGTCTACGTAAACATCATGGCATGATATAATTCAAATATATGATTTATATACTAAGGAAGTGAGCAGAGGGCAATTGCATATATGATGTGTCAACTAAGGAGATGGCATCCAATATCGTGTATATGATGTAAAAACTAAGCATTGCAATACAACATATGCATGATATGAGTAATATAACGCTGCCAAGTTTGAGCATATACCTTAGGGGGATAATAGGGCTGGTCATCTGCCTCTGAATCCTCCTCTAAAGAGCTATCTCTAACAAGCAACATATCTGCTTCACCAGGTAGCATTGTTTGCTCTGAAGACCTTGTTTTCACTCCAGATTTCTCCATCACCAATTCAAATGGCTGATGCACAGGAAGAGCAGTTGAATATACAAACACTGTCGACAAAAGCAATGAGAAATACAAAAAAAAGGACGGCATGATATAATTCACATATATGACGCTTGGCTAAACAACATGGCATTGCATAATTCACATATATAATGCCTTGCAACAAGATAGCATTGCATAATACACATATATAATGTCTTGCAAAAAGATGGCATTGCATAATTCACATATATGGTAATTAGACACTAAACAGGTGGCATTCACACAAATCATGTCTAAACTAAGCAAATGACATACCAATGCAAGATACCATACGCACGATATGAGCAACATAACCCTGCCAAGTTAGAGCATGCACCTCAGGGGGGGGGATAGGACTGGTCATCTGTCTCTGAATCCTCCTCTGAGGAGCTATCTGTAACCAGCAAGACATGCGCTTCGTCAGATAGCATTGTCTGCTCTGAAGACCTTGTTTCCACTCCAGATTTTTCCATGACCATGCCGAATGGCTGATGCACAAGAAGAGTAATTGAATGTACTAAAATTGTTGACAAATTTAACACGTAATAAAAAAATGATGTCAAGATATAATTCACATATAAGGTGACTGGCTAACCAGGGTGGCATTGCAAAATTAAAATATATGATGCCTAGCTAAACAAGATGGCATTGCATGATTCACATATATGATAAAGAAACTAAACAGATGGCATTGACACAAAGCATGTCTAAACTAAGCAGATGACATCTTTGATGTATATAGTAAGCAATGCAAGGCACCATATGCATGATATTACCAACATCAGCATGCCAAGTTAGAGCGAAGACCTCATGGGGTAAATAGGAGTGGTCTTCTGCTTCTGAATCCCCCTCAGAACAGTTATCTTCCTCTTGATTACGATCCGAAATGGGTGGAGGGGGGCTGCCTTTGCGCCCACCATGAAGCGACGTCTGCATGAAATTTTATTGCCACGCAAGGCTCGTCTCTTTTGCTCTACATGTTCAGTTCCATTGTGTACAATAACTGACATGCATAGGAATAAAACATAGTGAGATTATGTAAGGAGTGCATGCACAAATCCAGAGTGAAGGTAGCAAACTGTGGATATAACCAAAACCAATGATAGTAGGAATATAATAGCTTTATTTAAAAAATACAGATAATGGCTCCTTTAATGTTTGTTTGCACCCAACATGAAACTCATAATAGACACCTGAGATTAACCAGATAGTAGATAGATAGTACTGATTGCTACCCCAATATGTACCCCACAACCATTTAAAAACTCAAGTTTCAGCATAAGTTTGGACCCGAGTCGGAGTCTAATAGGTGAACATGACGATAAAGAAGCATGTCATCATATTAAGCGATGCATAATGTAAGCAAACACGGAAGAGTGCGACCTCTATTGCGGACCTGTGTAGTCCTCAAGGTCATCTGCTCAGTTGATGATGGTAATGCAGTTGTCGTGGCTGCCGGTGGCGGGGAAGAAGATCTGAGGCGGCGAAAGACAGTCTGGAGAGCGGATCCCTGCTGTGGTGAACCCTTCCGTTGTTGGAGCAGCTGAGCTGGGGTGGAACACAGCACCGCAGGAGCAGGACAAACCACACAAGGTTTCTTTGACACATATCTGTAATAGAAGTAATTGTGTAAGGGCTTGTTTGAATTTGAGGATTCTAACAATGCAGGGATGGAAATAGACAGGAATAGGATAGGAATGCATGTGCAAAATAGAGAATTTAAAAACACAGGATTTCTGCCAATCTGGGTGTTTGGTTCAAAAGAATTGGAAGATCACAAGATGCAAAGAAGCATGGTGAGATTAAGTCAAACCACAAGAAGTGTACAACCTCTTTGGCGAAGCCATGTCGATCTCAGCGTGATTGGGTTGGCCGGTGAGGATGCTCCGGCTGACTTGGCTGTTGGAGGAGGGGAAGAAGATCTTAGGCGTCTGTAGATGGAGCCCAAGGTACTGCTCCGCTGTGATGGAGGGTTTCGTCGTTGGAGCAGCTTCGGTGAGTTGTACGACGTCGAGGCTGAAGCAGGACAAGAGAGACAACGTTAACCTGAGTGGAATTCTAATAGCATCTCCAATAGATGACGTAAAATACATAACCACAAACTGCTAGATGTATACATCAGCCGCTCATCTCTGAACTTAACTGTCGAAACTGAATTTAACTGTCGAAACTGAACTTAACTGTCGAAACTGAATTTTGCTGTCGAAACTGAATGCACTAGAGGTGAGGCTACAAGTCAGTCGACTGACTTTTTCATCTCTGGTCAGTCGATTTTGCAGCCGTTGGATACGAAATCAAGGACCTGTAGTTCATCTTCAACCTCCACCCCCCTGAGCCGCCAGCCACCACCGGCCAAACAGCCGCCCCCCCGCTGCCCGCGGCTGAAGGTGCGCCGCCCCGCCCGCCCCGAAAACACTCCCCACCATTGGTCCGCCGCCGCCCCGGCCATCCCTGTAGGCCCCCCCCTGTGCCGAGCTTTTTCTCTGGCGATCCCCACACCACTGTCGGCGACCACCGCCCCCACCCTGAACCCTAAGATTGATAGTGGGGTACCTCTCCGGCGAGCCCCCTCCCCGCTGCGGCTGGTTCTTCCTTAACTCCGGCGAGCCCCCCCCCCCACGCCCTAAAAATCGACTGACCCAAAAGTCGATTCAGTCGACTGAAGTGTGGCTAAATCGGAGCAGCATCGCAAGCAAGAGCAGGAGCGAGAGCAGCAGCGCGAGAAAGAGCAAGAGCAAGAGCATACCAGGAAGGGGACCGAGAGCAAGAGCAGAGCAGTAGCGCGAGCAAGAGCTAAAGTAGCAGCAGCTCCTACTGATGTGGACGTCACTGCTGAGGGAGAGATGCCATGGAGGAAGTGGCTGGCGCCGCCGCCATGGATGGAGCCGCGCCGTGTTGGCTCGAGACCGAGCACCGACAGCACCATGAGATCGAATCAAGAAGAAAATGCGGCGATTAGTGTACATGTCTTTGGTGGCGCCGATTAGGCCGCAGCTTCATCCGAGGAAACGGTGATGATGATGCTCTTCCGGTGGTGCAGGTGAAGATGGTGGTGTGGGAACGGAGGTGGCACGAAAGACGAGGGGAACGTCGGGGCAGCTCCTTGGAGGTGGAGGACGAGGTGGCTGAAGTGGCGGGACGACCATATCGACGACGGATCCTCATCTGGTACTGTGGATGAGGGACGTCGAGGTGTTGTTGTGGACGACGTCGTCAAGGAAGAGGCTCCAGCTGGGTGGCGGACAGAGGAGGGTGTGGGGCTTCGCGGGTTTTGCCGGCCTCGGTGTATGAATGGGTGGGCGGATGGGATGGGAGTGAGGGAACCATGACTTAGGGACGCGCTTGTCCGAAATGTGGGGTAAGTTACGAAAGTACCCCCACCGATTTGAGGCAGTTCTTTTGGTTCAGGGGTATCACGGGCATTTCGCGTGTCGGGATTTCACAGGAGGTGGGGTTTTTCGCGCGCGTTGTAATTTTGGAATAGCAAGGCGCGGGTTGAGATGGAGGGAGTTGTCGGAGCACAAAGAGACAAAGATATATCTTAAATATTTCGGACTAACAAGGCGCGGGTTGAAATTTCTGGACAAGCCTAACGTGTACTGTACCAAATCAATTCGCACTACAAATGACATTCAAAACTTTGAATTCATGTTATGTTCAATTAAAATATTTCGCTACATGTATAATGCATGCAACCTAGTACTCAAATGAACGTTTTAGTGCATTCCAAACGTATATGCTACCGCTTCAATATGAATTAAATTTGAATTTGTTTCTCTATTTGAATACGATCTACAATACTGATTGTTGTGAAGTCAAAGCATTTGAATTCGTTTCTCTATTTTAATAAGATCTACAATAATCATTATTGTCAAGTTAAACCATCGTTTGTGTATTATCTTCACAGCACACCACATGATTAGTCTCGAGTTACATATGAACTATGTGTACTATATAAACTCGAACTCGATTTTTTGAATCCACTTTATGTTGATTTCAAATCATATTACATTTCAAGATCTAGCTAGATCTTCACAAACTAAACCATGTCTCAAATGTATAATGTGTTTAGCACATTATGTATGGTGCCCCGCTGTGACGCCCCGTGACCGATGCGCCAGGTGCCTTCCAGTTATTCGCTGTAGTTGTCGTGTCATTCGCTTGCGTGTTGCATCTTGCCATGTCATCATGTGCATTGCATCATCATGTTTTCAAAACTTGCATTCGTCCGGGTCTCCCAGTTCTCTCTCTTGTCCGTTCTAAGCCCAGACACACTTGCACGCGCCCGCGGCATGTCGGAAATATTATTTTCTAAGTGGCCGGAAAATGTTCTTGGAATGGGTTGAGAGTTGGCGTGCGCTGTCGTTATGTTGTTAGTAGGTCACCTGCCAAGTTTCATCGCATTTGGAGTCCGTTTGACGCCCCAACGGATAACTATAGCAACAATAGTAGGCGATTTATCGTCGGACATTTTCGGTCTCCGGAAATGGTTGCCGGGCTGCCTTCTTTCCTCTCCTCTCAGCCCAAGCCCCTCTACACAGTCCATCTAGCCCACCTACCTACCCCCTCCGCTCCGGACTGTCCGATGGCAATCGAACGGCTCCGCAACGGAGCAAAAACCCCAACCCTAGCTCCTTCTGCTATATATGGACACCCCCTAGTCCATTTTTGGCCTTCTTCCATACTCCTCCTCATTTTCTGCGCAGCCCCAGCCTCCACCCGCCACTTGTCACCGCCAGATCCGCTCCGCCGCCGCCACTTGGCCTCCTCCAGCACCACCACCTCGTCGTCGCCACGTGGCGCCACCACCTCGTCGTCGCCACGTGGCGCCAACCCAGTGGGCAGCGCCCCCGCCCCGCCCAACCAGACGAAGCCATGCCGCACCTGCCTCCCCCCATTTCGCCATGGCCCTGGAGACCCATCGCGGGCCTGCCCGGGACCAAGCCTCCCACCGCCGTCGCCCGCAGGCGCCCGCGAGCTCCCGAGCCAGTGGCTCGTCCCGAGCGGCCAAGATCCTCCTGAGCGCCGCTGGTGGCCGTCGTCCGCGCCGGAGTCCACTAGCGCCCGTGACCATGCATCCTCCCGCATCTATGACCCCTGCACTGCCATCCATCGCCGCCCCGCCATCCCCTGCATCCGCATCCCGCCGGAGCTGCTGCGCCAAGGCCTCATCGCTGGAACCTCGCCGGTGTCTCCTTCCGACCCAGATCCGGTGCCCCACCGCCGTCGATGCCCGGCCCCGCAGTCGCCGGAAACGGACACTCCCACCTCGCCTCCTTCCAGATACGACAAGTCCGCGGCCGGATCTGGCTTCCACAGCCGCCGCCTGCTGTCGAAGTTCGTCGGCTTCGTCCTGCCTCGTCCTCGTCAGGAGGTCGGGGACGAGTCCCTCCCATTGTGGGCCCCGTAGGCAGAACCGGCCCACCTTCCACCCGCGGCCTGCTGCAGCCCAGCCTCTCCTCCAGCTGGGCTAGGCCCCAAGTGAGCAGCTCCCAGCACCTCCAGATATAGCCCGTTGTTTTCTTCCTGATCCTGCGATTTTCGCAATTAACCAGAGACTACAGTTTTAACACAAAAGTCCCTAGAGTTCATACATTTAATAACTCATCAACCGTGCATCATATTAAAATGTTTTATATATGTAAAATGCTTAGAATTTTGTGTAGGTTCATAATATGCCACTTTCATCTATGTTTAAAATGTTTAAAATGTTGGTTGTTTAAATTTGCTCAAATAATATGCTAAAATGATTTAATTCATAACTAAATAACCGTAGCTCCGACTTTAATAAACTTTATATGTAAATGGGGTAGAAAAATGCCTAGTTTAACATGGTGTACTTGCTTTGCATGTTAAACAACTCTAAAATATGGTTTAGGGAAGAACAGTACCAAATCCAAAATTTGCATATGAGGATTTTCCGAACTTCTTGTTTATTGTTCCGACCTCATTTAAACTTGCCTAGATAGGTAGTTTTCATATGCCTCACCTCTTGCCATGATTAATAACATTTAATATTGTTGGGTACATAAACGAGAGTGACCTAAATGATGGAATGTGGTGTTTCGTCAATATGCAACTCGTTGCATATTGAGCTCCACTTAACTTGTAGAGTTGTTTGTGCACTTTGCCATGCCATGCCTCATTAAACTGGATATGCATCATACTTGGTTATGCATCATGCCATGTTCATGTGATGGTTGTTTACTATGTTGCTTGCTTCTTTCCGGGTTGCTTCTCTCGTTAGCTTCGGTTTCGTTCTGGAGTTGTGAGGATTCGTTCGACTACGTCCGCTTGTCTTCTTCATGGACTCGTTCTTTTTCCTTGCGGGATCTCAGGCAAGATGAACATACCCTCGAAATCACTTCTATCGTTGCTTGGTAGTTGTTTGTTCCATCGCTATGTCGTGATACCTACCACTTGTTATATCATGCCTCCCATATTGCCATGTCAAGCCTCTAACCCACCTTTCCTAGCAAACCATTGTTTGGCTATGTTACCGCTTTTGCTCAGGCCCTCTTATAGCGTTGCTAGTTGTAGGTGAAGTTGAAGTTGGTTCCATGTTGGAACATGGATATGTTGGGATATCACAATATATCTTATTTAATTAATGCATCTATATACTTCGTAAAAGGTGGAAGGCTCGGCCTTATGCCTCGTGTTTTGTTCCACTCTTGCCGCCCTAGTTTCTGTCATACCGGTGTTATGATCCTAGATTTTGCGTTCCTTACGCGGTTGGGTGTTATGGGAACCCCATGACAGTTCGCTTTGAATAAAACTCCTCCAGCATGGCCCAACGTTGGTTTTACATTTGCCTAACAACCTATTACCCTTCCCTTGGGTCGGCCAACCCGAGGGTCATCTTATTTTAACCCCCCACCCCCGGGCCAGTGCTTCTCTAAATATTGGTCCGAACCAGGCAGCCTGCGGGGACACCTCGGGGAAACTTGAGGGTTGGTTTTAATCGTAGCTTGACCTATCCGGTGTGTACCATTGTCGAAATGTCTTGTAACCGGGATTTTGAGACTGATCGGGTCTTCCCGGGAGAAGGAATATCCTTTGTTGACTATGAGAGCTTGTGATGGGCTAAGTTGGGACACCCCTGCAGGGTTTGAACTTTCAAAAGCCATTTCTGCGGTTATGTGGCAGATGGGAATTTGTTAATGTCCGGTTGTAGAGAACTTGACACTTAACTTAATTAAAATGCATCAACCACTTGTGTAGCCGTGATGGTCTCTTTCCGGCGGAGTCCGGGAAGTGAACACAATTCTTGTGTTATGGTTGTGCGTAAGTAGTATCAGGATCACTTCTTGATCACTTCTAGCTTCACGACCGTTGCGTTGATTCTCTTCTTGCTCTTATTTGCGTATGTTAGCCACCATATTTGCTTAGTGCTTGCCGCATCTCCACCTCATTACCCTATCCTACCCATAAGCTTAAGTAGTCTTGATCTCGCGGGTGTGAGATTGCTGAGTCCTCGTGACTCACAGATACTTCCAAACAGTTGCAGGTGCCGATGATACCAGTGCAGGTGAGGCAACCCAGCTCAAGTGGGAGCTCGATGAAGATCTTGTTTGTTGTTTTGTGTCTTTCCAGTTGATTAGTAGTGGAGCCCAGTTGGGACGATCGGGGATATAGCATTTGGGGTTTTCTTCTTTTATTTTGGTTTCATAGGCGGACCTTTGATTTTACTTTGGATGATGTATGAGTTATTTATGTATTGTGTGAAGTGGCGATCATAAGCCAACTCTTTATCCCTTTCTTATTCAGTATATGGGATGTGTGAAGATTACCCCTCTTGCGACAAGCCTACCATGCGGCTATGCCTTTAAGTCGTGCCTTGACACATGGGAGATATAGCCACATTGTGGGTTTTACAAGTTGGTAATCAGAGCCATCCCCGACTTAGGAGCCCCCTGCTTGATCGAATCGCTGACATTGTTGAGTCTAGAACAAAATGTTTTGAGTCTTAGGATTATATATATCGGAGAGTAGGATTCTTTTACTCCTCAGTCCCTTCGACGCTCTGGTGAGGCCTCCTGACATAGAAGTTTTGACTTTTCTCTCCACACATTTTGCTAAAAAAAATTTAGGATCATGCAGGTATCTTGGAATCGTTCTGATAGTCTTGTGACGAGAACATTGTTCTTGGTGCCTCCTGACATTTAGGGGTTGTGGCAGTGTCCTGGGTAGTTGAGCTCCGAGGTGTTGTCGTCACAATTTTATCGTTGCAGTTCTGGAATACCTGAGTTCGCCGACATCGATAATCTCTTTTATGCAGTTGTTGGTGAGATAACCTCGATGCCACCCAGTACTGGGGCAGGAGTTTGGGAGTATTGACATAACTGTATAACAGATGCTTTTTGAAGGTTGAGGTACACGATCTCCAAAGGTTTCTTGGTTATGTGTTGAAGGATGGATACAGCTGGATGTAGGAATTGTTAGTTTGGGTGAGATATTATGCTTCCCCTGTATCCCCAGCACCTGATTGCATAACAAGAAAGTTTTGGGGGTTTATAAGTGGGAATTCAAGTATCACGTAGGATATCTTTCCAACAGACACATGATACGATATGAGATCTATCATATGTTTGTTTCCGGCTTATTTTGCAAGCTAATCATTTGTTTTGTTTTGAGTTGTGGTATTCGAGTTGCTTCAATGTCAAGTGTTGATTCCATACCTTTCCTAAGCAGTGTTCTCATATATCTATGTGGATGCTAATCTTTCTTGTTTATCAAGATTGTCATGTTAATTCTTTCCAACCGGTGTGCTTCTCTTCAAGTGGATCCGATCATTTTCAACATCCACAAGATCAGTTCTAAGCTTTTTCTCAACGGTGTTCGTTTCATCCATCCCATGTTGTCTTTGTTTTCCCGCCCTCCACCCCTTTTTTCTTCAGGGAATCAGAATTCTTAATCAAGTTTCCATTTTATTCATACGAAGTGTCTTCATTCTTTTCCTTCAATGTTCTTATCCGGTGATTCTCAGGAAGATACTGAGGAAGCTTCGAGTCTATAATTCTTCATTCTTTTTCTTCTCCGGTGGATTCAATTCAAGCTTTGTTGATCATATTCCTTTCCACATTTTAAATGTTTTCTCATGCCGGTGCACTTCTTAATCATCCACCTCTTGCTATTCATGTTTATCTGGAGTGCTGAAGATATCCCAAAAGATTCAAGTTTCTATTCGTAATCCTTTCAAACTATTTCGAGGTCTTACCTTATTCAAGCCATTTAACTCAATCGCTGCAATCTCTCTTTTAAAGTCGTTCAACGGTGTATCTTTTGAGTGGGCCCTAGCCCATAGGTCTTTTCCCTAGATCTTACCTAACTCCTCTAATTTTCCCGGAGTTATTCTCAAATTCATTTCAAAGTTTGACGTAAGAATGATTTGTCATCAGTCAAATGTCTTTCTCTAAGATCTTTCAAATTCTTTTCATCGTCGGTTCAACCTTTATAATATTCATCCCGGAGTATCTCAACTATTCATGGTGTTTCTCATCGTCATTCTCAACATTTGAAGACCGAAGAAGAGTTTTTCCTCCAAATCTTACCCGTTCTCTCAAGACTCATGGTTCTAGCTTCATGCCATCCTCTCATAATTGTTTGCGATTGTGAGAATTCTTTTCATCCATCCGGAGCATTTCGGGAGTCTTTTCAGTTTGATTCTCTGAAGGCCATCATTTCGGGTTTATTCATTCCAGCTTTCAGCTCTCGTTCTCCAAATCTTACTGGTGCATCGCTCAAACATCCTTTAATCAGTTCATGATCTCTTCGTTCACTTGTATCTAAATTCTCTCAAGCATCTTCGTTCATTTGCTAATTCTTCCTGGTGTTTCTTTATCTTTCCTTCATTCATTTCCAATTCTTACGGTGGTTCTTCCAAGATTCTTCTTCCTTCGTTTATCATATCAATTCATTCATTGTTTCAATCCTACCGGCGGTTCGTTGAAGATTTTCCCAAGTTTGCACCATATCTATCTGAATCCGTTCTAAGAGAATAAGTAGCATGCCAAATCCGCTGCATGTCATCAATTTAATTGGTGAAGGATACGCATAACATAATTATTATTATTGTTTCATCCAAGTGTTCTAGCTTCTTCTTTCCAGAGTTGTTCATCATGTCACATTCTCGGTTCAAGATCCTTCATCTTTTCTTTCTGGAGTTTGAAGTTTTCCCGGTAATATCATCACGAAGATCCATCTAAATCATTGCAAGGCTTCAATCTTATTCTTTTCATCCTTCACTTCTTTTGATCATCCTTTTATTACCGGAGTTCTTCATGGAGGCTCTACATGGTTGTTCGTCAAGGATTCATTTCATTCTTCAATTGTTCTTCAAGATTTCTCTCGGAGTTATGATCCGCCAAGCTATACTCTCAAATAAACATGGTGCTCAACACATGTCTTGTTTTGAGGAGTTCAAGCATTCTTCATATTGCATTTCGAAGTGCAATTCTTTCATATCTCATCTTTTTAGGTGGTGTTATGTCATTGTTGATAATTTCCCTTCGTGTTTCATGATTCACAAGTTTTCAAGAGTGACATATCTAAATCCATATTTTCTCTTCGGTCAAGTCATCTTTTCAACCAATCAATCTCTTCATTGGAGTTATCTTGGGTTATATTTCAACTAAAGCTTTCCCTAAAGAGTCTTGCTATTTATGGTGCTTATAAATGACCCAAGTTCTTCATTTATCTTCCCGGTGAAATAAGTTTCTCGTCTTCTTGTTGATATCAATCGAATTTATTTGTTTTCCATAGTGGCAGAATTTCACCTCAGTTTTGAGATGTTTTCCATAAGCCCACTACAAGCTTGCATGCCTGCAGGTCGACTCTAGAGGATCCCCGGGTACCGAGCTCGAATTCGCCCTATAGTGAGTCGTATTACAATTCACTGGCCGTCGTTTTACAACGTCTTCTCCATTCTATTATTCCAATGATTTATCTTCTATTCTTCCTTCCGGAGGCATTGTGATGTTGCTCTCTTCGACCCATCATCTTGTTTTGTCAAGTTCAAGTTGAATTATTTGCATTAACAGTCGGAGTGCTGTCCAAATTATATCATTCTTTTTCCTTCTCTATCACGTTTTAACCGGAGTGTTGTGGCCATCATTCCTCTTCTAACCGGAGTCTCATCCAAGTGCTTTCATTTTGCCAAGTTCATATTCTATGCCTTCCATTTCCAACCGGAGTGTTGTCGTAATTGATCTTTATCGTTCCTTGTACATCTCGTTTCAATCGGAGTGCTTGCATGTACTTCTTATCCATCGCAACCCTTTTTCTTATGTTTTTCAACCTACAAGGTTCTCGTAATGTTCCTTGTTCCTCTTTTCTAACGGAATGTTTTCAACTTTGTTCATCTTCGTTGTATTCTTTCTTTCAATTTATTCAACCTCTCAAGGTTTGTGGTTTCATTCGTTTGTCCAAGAAGCAACTTTGTTTTACCTCTTCTCTTCCTCTTACATCTCCCTCCGGTGCCATCCTAGATCTCGGGACGAGATCCTCTCGTAGTGGTGGAGTGTTGTGACGCCCCAAGACCGATGCGCCAGGTGTCTTCCAGTTATTCGTTGTTGTTGCCGTGTCATTCGCTTGCCTATTTGCATCTTGCCATGTCATCATGTGCATTGCATCATCATGTTTTCAAAACTTGCATTCATCCGGGTCCAGTTCTCTCCGTTGTCCGTTCTGAGCCCAGACACACTTGCACGCGCCCGCGGCACGTCCGAAATATTATTTTATTAGTGGCTAGAAAATGTTCTCGGAATGGGTTGAGAGTTGGCGTGCGCTGTTGTTATGTTGTTAGTAGGTCACCTGCCAAGTTTCATTGCATCCGGAGTCCGTTTGACGCCCCAACGGATAACTATAGCCGCAATAGTAGCAAGTTTATCGTCAGACGTTTTCGGTCTCCGAAAACGGTTGCCGGGCTGGCTTCTTTCCTCTCCTCTCAGCCCAAGCCCCTCTACACAGTCCATCTATCCCACCTACCTACCCCCTCCGCTCCAGACCGTCCGATGGCGATCGAACGGCTCCAAAATGGAGCAAAACACCCAACCCTAGCTCCTGCTATATATGGACACCCCCTAGTCCACTCCTCATTTTCCGCGCAGCCCCAGCCTCCACCCGCCACTTGTCGCTGCCAGATCCGCTCCGCCACCGCCACTTGGCCTCCTCCAGCTCCGCCACCTCGCCGTCGCCACGTGGCGCCACCCGAGTGGGCAGCGCCGCCGCCCCGCCCAACCAGACGAAGCCATGTCGCGCCTGCCTTCCCCCCACTTCGTCGCGGTTCTGGAGACCCATCACGGGCCCACCCGGGACCGAGCCGCCCACCGCTGTCGCCCACAGGCGCCCGCGAGCGCCCAAGCCAGGGGCCCATCCCGAGCGCCCAAGATCCTCCCGAGCGCCGCTGGTTGCCGTCGTCCGTGCTCGAGGCCACTAGCGCCTGCGACCCTGCATCCTCCCGCATCTACGACCCCTGCACCACCAACCGTCGCCGCCCCGCCGTCCCCTGCATCCGCATCCTGCCGGAGCTGCTGTGCCAAGGCCTCATCGCTGGAACCTCGCTGGCGTTAATTCCGACCCAGATCCGGCGCCCCACCGCCGTCGATGCCCGGCCCCGCAGTCGCCGAAAACGGACACTTCCGCCTCGCCTCCTTGCGGATCCGGCAAGTCCGCGGCCGGATCTGGCTTCCACAGCCGCCGCCCGTCGTCGAAGTTCGTCGGCTTCGTCCTGCCTCGTCCTCGTCAGGAGGTCGGGGACGAGTCCTTCCCATCGTGGGCCCCGTAGGCAGAACCGACCCACCTTCCCCCCGCGGCCTGCTGCGGCCCAGCCTCTCCTCCAGCTGGGCTTGGCCCAAAGTGAGCAGCTCCCAGCACCTCCAGATTCAGCCCGTTGTTTTTTTACTGATGCTGCGATTTTCGCAATTAACCAGAGACTACAGTTTTTACAAAAAACTCCCTAGAGTTCATACATTTAATAACTCATCAACCGTGCATCATATTAAAATGTTTTATATATGTAAAATGCTTAGAATTTTGTGTACATTCATAATATGCCACTTTCATCTATGTTTAAAACGTTTAAAATGCTGCTTGTTTAAATTCTCTCAAATAATATGCTAAAATGATTTAATTCATAACTAAATAACCGTAGCTCTGAATTTAATAAACTTTATATGTAAATGGGGTAGAAAAATGCCTAGTTTAACATGGTGTACTTGCTTTGCATGTTAAACAACTCTAAAATATGGTTTAGGGCAGAACATTACCAAATCCATAATTTGCATATGAGGATTTTCCAAACTTGTTGTTTGTTGTTCCGGCCTCATTTAAACTTGCCTAGATAGGTAGTTTTCATATGCCTCACCTCTTGCCATGATGAAAAACATTTAATATTGTTGGGTACATAAATGAGAGTGAACTAAATGATTGAATGTGGTGTTTCGTCAATATGCAACTTGTTGCATATTGAGCTCCACTTAACTTGTAGAGTTGTTTGTGCACTTTGCCATGCCATGCCTCATTAAACTAGACATGCATCATACTTGGTTGTGCATCATGCCATGTTCATGTGATGGTTGTTTACTATGTTGCTTGCTTCTTTTCGGGTTGCTTATCTCATTAGCTTCGGTTTCGTTCCGGAGTTGTGAGGATTCGTTCGACTACGCCCGCTTGTCTTCTTCATGGACTCGTTCTTCTTCCTTGCGGGATCTTAGGCAAGATGACCATACCCTCGAAATCACTTCTATCTTTGCTTGCTAGTTGTTCGTTCTATCGCTATGTCGCGCTACCTACCACTTGTTATATCATGCCTCCCATATTGCCATGTCAAGCCTCTAACCCACCTTTCCTAGCAAACCGTTGTTTGGCTATGTTACCGCTTTTGCTCAGCCCCTCTTATAGCATTGCTAGTTGCAGGTGAAGTTGAAGCTGGTTCCATGTTGGAACATGGATATGTTGGGATATCACAATATCTCTTATTTAATTAATGCATCTATATACTTGGTAAAGGGTGGAAGGCTCGGCCTTATGCCTGGTGTTTTGTTCCACTCTTGCCGCCCTAGTTTTCGTCATACCGGTGTTATGTTCCTTGATTTTGCATTCCTTACGCGGTTGGGTGTTATGGGAACCCCTTGATAGTTCTCTTTGAATAAAACTCCTCCAACAAGGCCCAACCTTGGTTTTACATTTGCCTAACAACCTATTACCCTTCCCTTGGGTCGGCCAACCCGAGGGTCATCTTATTTTAACCCCCCGGGCCAGTGCTTCTCTAAGTGTTGGTCCGAACGGGCAGCCTGTGGGGCCACCTCGGGGCAACTTGAGTGCTGGATTTACTCGTAGCTTGACCTATCTGGTGTGTCATGAGAATGAGATACATGCGACTCCTATCGGGATTGTCGACACATCGGGCGGCTTTGCTGGTCTTGTTTTACCATTGTCGAAATGTCTTGTAACCGGGATTCCGAGACTGATCGGGTCTTCGCGGGAGAAGGAATATCCTTCGTTGACCGTGAGAGCTTGTGATGGGCTAAGTTGGGACACCCCTGCAGGGTTTGAACTTTCGAAAGCCGTGCCCGTGGTTATGTGGCAGATGGGAATTTGTTAATGTCCGGTTGTAGAGAACTTGACACTTAACTTAATTAAAATGCATCAACCGCATGTGTAGCCGTGATGGTCTCTTTCCTGCGGAGTCCGGGAAGTGAACACGGTTCTTGTGTTATGGTTGTGCGTAAGTAGTTTCAGGATCACTTCTTGATCACCTCTAGCTTCACGACCGTTGCGTTGCTTCTCTTCTCGCTCTTATTTGTGTATGTTAGCCACCATATTTGCTTAGTGCTTGCTGCAGCTCCAACTCATTACCCTATCCTACCCATAAGCTTAAATAGTCTTGATCTCGCGGGTGTGAGATTGCTGAGTCCTCGTGACTCATGATATTTCCAAACAGTTGCAGGTGTAGATGATACCAGTGTAGGTGACGCAACCCAGCTCAAGTGGGAGCTCGATGAAGATCTTGTTCTTTGTTTTGTGTCTTTCCGGTTGATCAGTAGTGGAGATCAGTTGGGATGCTCGGGGATCTAGAATTTGGGGTTTTCTTCTTTTATTTTGGTTTCGTAGTCGGACCTTTGATTGTACTTTGGATGATGTATGAGTTATTTATGTATTGTGTGAAGTGGCGATTGTAAGCCAACTCTTTCTCCCTTTCTTATTCAGAACGTGGGATGTGTGAAGATTACCCCTCTTGCGACAAGCCTACCATGCGTCTATGCCTCTAAGTCTTGCCCCGACACGTGGGAGATATAGCCGCATTGTGGGTGTTACACCCGCCCCCTACGCCTGCAAGTATTTAGATGTGAGTTGCAAACAGCACACATTACCACAAATTCAAATAAAATGTGAGAATGTTCGATATATAGTATTGTTTAGATTTATCGATATTTAGTTGTAAGCTGCAAACGCCACACATTATCACAAATTAAAATAAAATGTGAGATTGTTCGATGTACAGTATGGTTTAGATTGTTCGACATTTAGCTGGGAGTTGCAAACACCATGCATCATCACATTATGGTATAACATGTGCAAAACTACAACACGCGTATCACCGCTATATTCATGCTTGCATATGTTTAAAACACTATGATCTCCTATTCAAATATATGAATCCACTTTCATATCAAATTATGATCTTTGTTAGTCTCTTACACCCACACAATTCTCTAACCTTTGTAGGTACCACTAACTTTCTCTCGTGCATGCACACGCCCTCCCTCTCCCTCAACATTCTATCCATTACACACATTCATTTTTTTCTTTAGGTCGTTCTCCCACAGTCTCCACAACTCCTTTCTGACACACACCGATCGAGAAACCTCTCCAGCGATGTCTGCCTACAACATACACACGCACCTTCAATCTCCTCCTTTATGTGTCCTTGCCTCGTGTCTCTCATATGGTCCCACACACGTGTAAACTCTCGCCCCTCTTTTCATCGATCTCACAACCACACACTCCACCCCCAATCTAGCTAGTAGCTGGGCCTCTCGCACCACCTCCTAGCTCCATTCTCTGTGTCTATCCGTCTCGCTGTGCCTTATTTGCCTCTAACAAATGGACGTACACCGACCAATCTCCCGCTATACATATAGCTAGCTAGGTCCTTATAACTCGTTTTCCCCACGTGTCGATCAATCTACCTCATTAGTTATGTCTCTCCCTTCCTCCGACAAACAACAATTGATCTACCGATCTAGTTAGGTTTGCTTACCAAACACATGGTTCCCCTTCATCATCCATGGATGTGTCCCGACAGATCTATCACGCACAGGCACACACAGAAACACATCCCCACTCTTATTGATAATATTGCAGTTCCACCCTCAGTTTGTCTAGTAGGCCTCTCCCACCATCTTCGAGAAGCAACTCCATCACCCATCTAGCACTCTACCCCTCTCCCTCCCTCTCTCTCTCCCCTCTCTCTGTCCCATCCTATTTGTCGTCCTTCAGTTATGTATGGATGTCGACCAATCTTCCTCAAGACATAGCTGTGTCTCTCCTTCTCAACACATATACGAGTCGTTCTACCTCTATAGTTAGGCATCTGCCTACCCCTCCCCCCCCCCCCCCCCCCCCCCCACACACCGATACATCGAGCGCTCTAGTCATGTCTCCCTGCCACACACAAACTTGACATGTGCCCTCTGACATTCCGGTAGCTAGGTTAGTCGCCCTATATCTTTGACTTGCACACACACACACAAAATTTCGATGGCTCTCTTCATCGATCTCGCACCCACCCACTTGATCCTCTCTTCGACTCTATCAATATCTATGACCCCTCCCTCTCTTCTCATGGATCACCCGACCCTCTATATATTATATGGATAGGCCTCCATTTCATACACATTGCATGCAAAATTTTGTTTGAGATGTCATTGACACATATTCCCACAAATACATTCACGAAATCACCCCCCCCCAAAACAAAAAACACTCATGAACACACAAGCCATTTTTCTAGGTTTGTATCTCTTACACACACACACGTAGGTGGGGGATGTGCACGAAGAGAAGAGGTGCACACACGACGCACGTACTCCTGTCTCTTTCCCAACCACACCCACGCGGGTACACGGTGGAGCTCATTTCTGTACGAAAAGGCAGCCCACGTGGTAATTTGACACATGTACTGGTTGTCCAGTAGATGGAGGGAGGATCGTCTACCACGGGTGAACAAACAAATTGCGACTTGACGCGTTATGTTAAAAAAGAGGAAAACCATGTGGGGCCTACCTTAGAGGCAAGGCTCTATATACTGGAGTACTTTTGATGTGTCCCGTCAACTCGCAAAACGAGGAGAAGCTTGCTTGTCCGCCGTCTCCCCCGCCCACGGGCGCGATGGCTTGCAGGATGAGGTGAAGCTTGCTTACTATGCCTTACGTCCACACCCTCGCCCAGGCGCGCGGTGGCTCGCAGGACGAGGAGAAAATTTTACTAGTACTCCCTCCGTTTACTCCTCGTCCCTTGTAACACCCACAATGCGGCCATATCTCCCACGTGTCGGGGCATGACTTTGAGGCATAGCTGCATGGTAGGTTTTGTCGCAAGAGGGGTAATCTTCACACAATCCCATGTACTGAATAAGAAAGGGATAAAGAGTTGGCTTACAATCGCCACTTCACACAAATACAAGTTAACCATACATCATCCAGAATACAATCAAGGTCCGACTACGGAACCAAAATAGAAGAAGACAACCCCAAATGCTAGATCCCCGATCGTCCCAACTGGGCTCCACTACTGATCAACCGAAAAGACACATAACAACGAACAAGATCTTCATCGAGCTCCCACTTGAGCTCGGTTGCGTCACCTGCACTGGTATCATCGGCACCTGCAACTGTTTGGAAGTATCTGTGAGTCACAAGGACTCAACAATCTCACACCCGCGAGATCAAGACTATTTAAGCTTATGGGTAGGAAAAAGGTAGTGAGGTGGAGCTGCATCAAGCACTAAGCATATATGGTGGCTAACATACGCAAATAAGAGCGAGAAGAGAAGCAACGCAATGATCGAGAAACTAGAAGTGATCCTGAAGCTACTTATGTTCAAGCATAACACAAAACCGTGTTCACTTCCCGGACTCCGACGAGAAGAGACCATCACAGCTACACACGCGGTTGATGCATTTTTAATTAAGTTAAGTGTCAAGTTCTCTACAACCGGACATTATCAAAATCCCATCTGCCACATAACCGCGGGCACGGCTTTCAAAAGTTCAAAACCCTGCAGGGGTGTCCCAACTTAGCCCATCACAAGCTCTCACGGTTAACGAAGGATATTCCTTCTCCCGGGAAGACCCGATCAGTCTCGGAATCCCGGTTACAAGACATTTCGACAATGGTAAAATAAGACTAGCAAAGCCGCTCGATGTGCCGACAATCCCAATAGGAGCTGCACATATCTCGTTATCAGGGCAACACCGGATGAGACATCCTACGAGTAAAACCAAATGTCAAGTTTCCCCGAGGTGGCCCCGCAATCTACTCGGTTCAGACCAACACTTAGAGAAGCACTGGCCGGGGGGGTTAAAATAAAGATGACCCTCGGGTTGGCCGACCCAAGGGAAGGGTAATAGGTTGTTAGGCAAAAGTAAAACCAAGGTTGGGCCTTGCTGGAGGAGTTTTATTCAAAGCGAACTGTCAAGGGGTTCCCATAACACCCAACCGCGTTAGGAATGCAAAATCAAGGATCATAACACCGGTATGACGGAAACTAGGGTGGCAAGAGTAGAACAAGACACCAGACACCAGGCAGGTATATAGATGCATTAATTAAATAAGAGATAATGTGATATCCCAACATAACCATCTTCCAACATGGAACAAACTTCAGCTTCACCTGCAACTAGCAACACTATAAGAGGGGCTGAGCAAAAGCGGTAACATAGCCAAACAACGGTTTGCTAGGAAAGGTGAGTTAGAGGCTTGACATGGCAATATGGGAGGCATGATATAACAAGTGGTAGGTAGCGCGACATAGCGATAGAACGAACAACTACAAAGCAAAGATAGAAGTGATTTTGAGGGTATGGTCATCTTGCTTGAAATCCTGCAAGGAAGAAGAACGAGTGCAGGAAGAAGACAAACGGACGTAGTCGAACAGATCCTCACAACTCCAAAACGAAAACCGAAGCTAATGAGAGAAGCATCCCTGAAAGAAGCAAGCAACATAGTAAACAACCATCACATAAACATGGCATGAGGTGAAGCATAAGTAAGCTAACTATTTAGGCAAGTTTAAATAAGGCCGGAAATAACAAACAACAATTCCGGTAAATCCCCATATGCATTTAGCAATTTAAAGTAGACAATGAATTAAACATTTTAAATGTTGTTATCATGATGCAAATGACATAGACAAGTTTTATGCAATTTTTATGAAAATGTTGATATGAAGCATTTGTCATCGTGGCGGAAATGAAAGGGGTGCCACGGCAACGAATCCTAAATGATTACACGGTAGCTCATGGAGATACCGTTGCAAAAGGAAATGTGACGTGAGTTTGTCATGCAAGATGGTGGGGTGATCCCGATAACCGGGTTCCCACGGGTTAGCGGCAAACAAGGAGGACCAAGCAAGTGACAACTCGGACACGGTGCAAACATAGGGTGCATCTCATACAACACATCACATGCATACGGTCCACGGGCGTCATCTCGGGGTTATACCTTCGAAGCATGCAAAACGGGATGGTTCGGGTTCGGTGCAAAGTAGAGGAAGTAGACGTTCTCGGGGCATTGTGGGAAGTAGAGGTTCACACAATGGTAGTTGAACCTGGCGCTTGCGTTACATGGGTCTTCGGCGACGGTAGTCGTACATGGTTCGGAGTGGTACTTGCGTCTTTGGACTTGCTGGTCCCGATTCTTGCAACAGTAGCGGTACACGTAGTCGTAGTGTTCGGGTCATCGGTAGAGGTACTAGACACATTATCGGGTGTAGTCGTACGCGAGGGTCTTGACGAATCCACGTAGTCGTACACGTTCAAGAAGGAATTTATGCGGCATCAAGGCACTTGGCGCACTCACAGGGTACTTGAGGTCGTGGTACTTGACGATTTCGGAGACATCGACAGACGAACTTGGCGGTCCTCCTTGACCTGGTACTTGGCGTGCATCAATCTGTTGACCAACAATGTAAATAGGCGACAGAGAGGTCTCTTACGGCCTTCCGGTCAACGTGAACAGGAGGCCATGGCAGGGCACATCGACTGCAAGAGGAGCCAGAGTTCCTGCCTGCCATGATGGCTTGCGAGAGGATTACGAAGCAGTGGTGGTCAACGCCCATGGCGGTTCAGTGCACGGTGCAGGGCTGTAGGCCGACACTGCTGGCGATCTGGGGACGCCGGGACCCCAAGCAGAGGAGCAGGTGCTACTCCGACGACGCATCGGTGTAGGGAACGGAAGGAAAAGCACGGGCAGGAGGAAGGCCATGGCAGAGGAGGGGCTTGAGCAGCAGCAAGAGGAGAGACGGAGGCGAAGTAGGGAGGCGGAGCTCCTGCAAAACGGCGGCGGCATGGCTGATTGCTGATGGTGGGGAGCCCCGGCAATGACGAGCCGCAGGAGGCCGGCCTTGGAGCACCGGTGCTCGAGGCAAGGACCAGGAGACGATGTAGACGGAGGGGAGGCCGAAGGTGGCGCTGGCCCGCGGCGGCTGTAGGGCGACGAGCTTGGCGCGCCGGAGGTGTGTTCGGCCGATGGAGGCGAACTTGGCGCAGGGACGAAGCAGCAGGGCAGCGCTGGTGCCAAACGGCGAGGGCGAGGGGGATCCAGCGGGGCTCGGGCTCTGTCGTGGAAACGTCACGGCAGATGTCCTAGTGTGAGGACTTAGTCGTGAGGCCAACGCATCTATGCAGTAGATTGAAGGGGTTGATCAGAATCGAGAAACGCAACACACAAGACAAAGATTTAGACAGCTTCGGGCCCCGGGAAACATCATCCGGTAATAACCCTACATGTTGTGTGTGGCTAGGTCTCATTATCGTCAAGAGGGAGTCGCCGTAACTCCGGATCTCCTAGTCGTGTCTAGACTTAATGATTATTCCACTTGTCCCCCATGGGGTGCCCTGCCCCTTCTTATATATGTTGAAGGGGCGGGTTACATGTAGAGTCCAACTCGGACTTAAGACTTAACTATTCTGTCTTCTCTCCATGGGCTTCTCTCCATGGGCTTCTTAACGTTTCGGGCTCCTTAACTATTGACTTACAATCTGGCTTAACTGTCCGGCTTAACTGTCTGCCTTAACTGTCCGGCTCAACTGTCTGGCTTAACTGTCTGACTTAACTATCTGCCGGGTTACATGACTGTGTCTGCCGGCTTACCTGACTGTCTCTGCCGGGTTACCTGACTGTGTCTGCCGGGTTACCCGACTGTATCTGCCGGGTTACCTGACTATGTCTGCCGGGTTACCTGACTATATCTACCAGCTTAGAATGCTTAACTGTTCCCGCCGGCTTATAGTCTGCCGGGTCACCAATGAAACATCAAGTCCCAGCCGAGTCATATCTCCGGGTGGGTCATACCGTGGGGTATATGCCCGACATTAGCCCCCAGTTTAATTTGGATTCATCCATGTTAAACTGATCCTGTAAAACAAACACAAGAACAATTTTGACACACTATGATCCGGGTTCAATATCTTTGTAAACCGCCACCTGATCATCCTTAACTCCTTGTTATTTCCTTCTTCGAAAATCCGGATCAATAAGTCAATTTCATAATCAATTTGCTAACGTTGGTTTCTCACAGAGAAAGACTGAAGAATAATTCATTTGACTCAGCTCCCAATGCTTAAAAGTATTGGTCTTTGAAATACTCATGTGACCTTCAACCGGCTTAAAGATGAAAAACTTGTCGGGTTATAAATAGATAATGCCGAATTATAACCGTTACAGACACCCGGTCAATCTAGTTCACTCAAAACTGAGAATTTGAAGATTTTTTCTCCCTTGTATCTATATTACCTGTAGCCCCCAAGTCTTAAGAGGAGAAACATAGTGATAGCTTAAGACTTATTTCAATATAAATGTTGCAACTTTGAAGAAATCCAGATTGTCCATCTCAGCCACTAGTCAAAACTGAATATTCCACATATGTAGCCCCCAAGTGCTGGGTTGTCATGCTTGTAGCAACCTGGGACTTGTAATTGCCTTATGCTCATAAATACTTCAACCAGTGTAGCCCCCAAGGGCCGACTCAGTAAGATAATACTGAGCTGGGACTTTGTATATAATTCATTGATAATAACATCATATGATGTGATCTCCACCATGGGGCTTGAACCCACGTCCATAAAGTTAAAAGCTTTGTATTCTACCAACTGAGTAGTGGATCTTTCAATATAATGGACTGAGGCTTGTGTACCTTGATTTTTTGACAGGAGCAATTGGTAGCCCCCAAGGGTCGGCTCATTACAATGTGATGAGTCGGGTCTTCAATAAGTTGATCAAAAAATGACTTTACATTAGCCCCCAAGTGCCATGGTGCATGCTGGCAGTGACATGGGACTTGCATATTTGATGTAATCTCAATTTGAATAATGTAGCCCCCAAGTGCTGGGTCGTAAGCATGAAGCGACTCGGGACTATTCCTTCCATTGTAGAATAAATTATATCCATTGATAAAATAATATCCATTGCGCTGAAACGACTTTGAAAACCTCAATCGTAATATTGGTTATTGATAACCATAATAAAAATCTAACCATGTTGGCTATTAAAGATTTGAATAATATAACCCGGTTTGAAAACCTCAACCATTCAATATCATAATGAAAATCCAGCCAGGTTTGGCTATTTAAAGATTCAAATACCTTATTGGTTGACAAGTAAATCCTGAGTTTTAAATACCCGCCAGCTCTTGGCCGATGGCGACTTAATACGCCTCCATTGTAAACCGGAATTGTTATAACCCGGCTATTTATAGCCTTTGAGAAAATCCAGAATGGATAATCATTTTGAAGCATCAATTTTAATGATGAGCTTGGACTTAAGCATTTATATAAATCATAGTTCTACAAAACCTGCACAAAGTTTAAACAACATATGCCCTGGCGACTTAATGCCAAAAGCCACGGCGGGTAACCACCCAAATGTAGTCTTATCCTGTGATATTGAATTTGCACTGTCAGTCTATGTGACCTGTGATATTGAATCGTACTGTCGGCTTATGATACTTGTGCAGTAAGGGTGATAACCCAAAACTTAGAAATCAAACCTTCCAAGTATTAATATTGTCATATGCTGGCGACTTGTTCGTCGAAAGCCAGGGCGGGTTAATAGAAACCACATATATATGCTTCAGATATGAGCAAAAAATCTCAAGACCCAAAAGATTGTGTTCAAAAAACTTAATCCAGACAAAAAAAAGTCAAGGCTTCTGATTCGAATACGATCAGTAAACCGTTCCAAAGGGGTTAAGCTGGGATTCGAATACGATCATGTAACCCCAAGTGGCTTTGGCATTGCCGATCAAGAGGGTACCGACAGCTATGTTCTCTTTAATTCGAATACGACCTATGTTTGAAGTGTCGGGTGACTCAATAGGGCGGCTCACCACAAATTGCTGGTACTTTTGTGCTTAATCCCACATGAGTAGCCTCAAGTACCACTTAGAACCCGTCAAACCAGTGGAATCACTGCATGGCCAATTTTTGCATGAATAAATGGCACCTTGTGTTGATCCTTGCGTAATTTTTGTCATCTGGCGGCTCGTGGGTTGAAACGGAGAGGTCATGCAGCACCCTGCCATGCACGTGGGAAACATTACTGTGCTTCTCTCTTCGAGGTTTAACCCTGGACGGGCGTGCACCAACAGATCAACCGAGCAGCTGGGCCCAGCCATCCCGCACGACATTAGATTAGTAACCATTTTTTCTGGATCAGATCGAAACCAATATTGATTCTGTCCTTCACCTCCACCGCAGCCACCAACCACATGTGCAGCACAGCAAGGTGATCGACGGCTGAGCGCGGAAGCAAGTACTCGCCGGGGCGGGTAATCGCAGGACACCAGCGGGCAGCCGACGCGTGCGGCTCGGAGGGCAACGGAGACAGAGCCGGCGGGCTGGCACATCACGGGAGGGCGTACCGAGGGCGTCGGCAGCTCAGAGCAGGTGGAGCTGGCTTCTCGAGGCCGCAATGGCGGGAGGCGCGGCAGTGGTAGGTTGTTGTGGCGAAGTGGAGCAAGGTGGCTCAGTAGCCGCGGAAACGGGTCGCCGGCGGGTCGACGACGGAGTCGGGTCAAAGAGGAGGACCGGCGGCTGTTTAACGATGTGAATCAGCGCCGGCTTGTAGCAAAGACTCCGACGAACGGGACGGCACAGGCGCAGTCGGAGGCGGCTCGGCGCTGCTGTTGTTGAGGCGGAAGCTGGCCGGTGGCTCATGACACGGAGTAGCTCAGGCAGAAGTGAGTGATGGCGTCCCGCGGGTCCGGCACCTCTGAGTGGAGAATCATGCCAAAACAGTCCCGGCGCGGCAAGCTGGAGTCAGCCGGCGGGGATGAACCGCGTTGGAGGTGGCAGTTTGACCTCAAAAAAGGCAGGTCGATGACGGGGGCGCTTGTGCAGCCCGGACCAGAAGCAGGGGCGATTTAACGGAGATAGCGGGGCACCGACGGCTCGGCCACATGTCCGGTGAGCTTGACCACAAGCAGATTTGGCACCGGGTCCGGCTCAACGCGAGCTTGGCCATAAGCAGAGTGGCAGGCTCGATGGAATTGGGCAATTCTGAGGCAAAAGCAGAGGTGATCAAGGCCGGTTCTTCCTTCCCTTCTGAGTCAGACTAGGCTTGTAGGCAGAGGCGGCCAAGGGAACAGTGGACCCGGCGCGAGGCACGCGTGGGCGCGTGAGGAACAGCCAGGTGCGATGTAGGCGGAGCTGACGACGCGGCGGCGCGGCGGCTCTCGGCGTGGCGGTTTTTGTAGTTTGGAGGCTCGCAGAGGGCCATGGCAGGGCTCAAAGCGGAAGCGAGGCCGCGGATGTGGGCCCCGACAGCGTCTCAGGGCACCGAGGCAGGGTCGCAGCGGTAACTTAGGCCCACCGACGAAGGCGGCTCGGAGCAACAGACCCGGCGCGGCGGCTCAGAGGCGGCGAAACCTGGCGAGTCCGAGGGTGAGGAAGAGCAGGTGCGGACGATGAATCCGAGTCCGGCTATAGTTTGAGGGCGACGGTGACTCAGGGCCGGGGCATGTTGATGGTGGCTCAAGACCGGGTCATGTCCACGACGGAGGCAGCGGAATGCTCCAGGGCGATGAGACATACAGTAAAATGGTGTACGGCTCTCCCACGACGGTTCTCCGCGAGGCAGCTCGGCATGGCCACGCACGGTGACCTAACACCAAGGCCAGTGACTCGTAGTGGAGTTGCGCGACGGCGGCTCACCCGCGGCGGATCACAGTCGTGGATGAAGCGGAAGCAGCGGCTCAGCACAAAACAGAGCGGGGGACGACTTGTGCAAGTCGTGGAGGCGGCGCTCGAAGCGGCAAAGGCACCGGGGGCGGCCGGCGGCTCAGCAGTTTAAACGCGGCTCGGAGTGACGCAGCTCCGACGAGGTCGGCACAAGGCGGCAGCAAGACCAACAACTTGGAGGTGTCCCGGCGCCGGCTTAAGACGCCGAGCAATGGCGGCGCGAGGCTGCGGCGATTTTGAGAGCGATGCCGCGGCGGCCTGCAGTGGCGACTTAAGGCCGCGGTGGTGTGGTGGCTCGGGGCGCCGAGAGGCCGCAGGAGACAATGACGCGTACATGGTGATGACTCGGGGTCAAACATGTTGCTGCTCGGCGACGGTGATCTGGAGTAGGCAACGGCAACTCTGGCATTGGCGGTTTGCCACGGAGCCGTGGGCCACGGTAGCGCTGGTGGAGGCTCAAGGCGTGTTGTTGACCCGACGGCGGCGGCGGCGCGGCCATGGTGGATTGGAGGCGAGGCCAGCTAGCGCAGCTCCAGGGTCGGCCGGAGGTGAGTCCACAGCAGCGACTCGGAGACCCGGCAGATGTCTTGGAGGCGATCTGGTAGAGGTGAGTATTACAGCGGCTTTGAAGCTCGATGGCGACTCAGCGGGCCGAAGCAGTGGCGCATGCGGCCCCCTGCCGTGGGTGGGTCACGCGGCCAGGGCACGATTTGAGGCCGTCGGGGCGGCTCAATGTGATTGGAAGAGGCCATCGGGACAGTGCAATGGTAGGAGCACCGGCGACTCAGGTGTCGGCACCTTGGTTACGCGATGCGGCGAGGTCCCAAGGTAGGGCGAGTCAGCGACGATTCAACGCAAGACCCAGTGGGTCAACAGGGCGGGTCAACGACGAAGTCATACTATTGAGTTAATTTTCTTTCCGGGTCGTAACTTGGTTTGAGGAGATGTCACAGCAGACCCGGCTGTTGAATCTACAGCAGAATTTATCAAAAGGCTTCAAAGATTTACCAATACACATCCAATGTTTAGCTGCGATGAAAACGTTCCTATCGACCTTGGCGACTTGTGGCAGCCAGCAGATCACGACCTTAATTTTCTTGAACCTTTTAACCCTCACAAATCTGGATTGGTGAACTTGGAGCTGATACAGATCTTTCAAAACTGGCTCTTCTTTTTCCAGAAAATTGCAAACCTCTCAATCCCTAGGATAGATCCCTCCAAAAACTCAACACCATCATGTGCGGGCCCCACGGTGGACGCCAACTGTCGTGGAAACGTCACGGCAGATGTCCTAGTGTGAGGACTTAGTCGTGAGGCCAGCGCATCTATGCGGTAGTTTGAAGGGGTTGATCGGAATCGAGAAACGCAACACGCAAGACGAAGATTTAGACAGCTTCGGGCCTCGGGAAACATCATCCAGTAACAACCCTACATGTTGTTTGTGGCTAGGTCTCATTATCGTCATGAGGGAGTCGCCGTAACTCCGGATCTCCTAGTCGTGTCTAGACTTAATGATTATTCCACTTGTCCCCCATGGGGTGCCCTGCCCCTTCTTATATATGTTGAAGGGGCGGGTTACATGTAGAGTCCAACTCGGACTTAAGACTTAACTTTTCTGTCTTCTCTCCATGGGCTTCTTAACGTTTCGGGCTCCTTAACTGTTGACTTACAATCTGGCTTAACTGTCTGGCTTAACTGTCCGGCTTAACTGTCTGACTTAACTATCTGTTGGGTTACATGACTGTGTCTGCCGGGTTACCTGACTGTCTCTGCCGGGTTACCTGACTGTGTCTGCCGGGTTACCTGACTGCATCTGCCGGGTTACCTGACTGTGTCTGCGGGTTACCTGACTGTATCTGCCAACTTAGAATGCTTAACTGTTCCCGCCGGCTTATAGTCTGCCGGGTCACCAATGAAACATCAAGTCCCAGCCGGGTCATATCTCCGGATGGGTCATACCGCAGGGTATATCCCCGATAGGCTCCCAGCGAGAAGGACCAACGGGGAGGAGGAGACCCGGGCGCGGGCTGACGGAGGAGGAGGTCGGGCGTAGAGAGGGAGAGTGGGAGATCGAGCGCTCGGCTCTCCCCTGGCAGTGCGATCGGGAGGAGGATGAGGGAGGCTGGCGGCGCTGTGGGAGAGATCAACAGGAGAGCGTCGCGGCCTAGGGTTAGAGCAGGGGTGCGGCTGCAGGAGGCCCAAGTGGCCTAGGTGGGCCGGCGCGGGAGGTTGGGAGGCCCAGCTGGGCTAGAATGGCTGCTGGGCTCTCTCTCCTCTGCACTCTTTTCTATTTATTGCATAAACAGAAATAGAAGGAAAGTACAGAGGGTTTGGAATGGATGCGAGGAGAGAGGGACATATTTCTGGAAACCATGAAATATGCCCGATTTAATAAAAGTGGTTTGGGAATTTTTAAGGACAGAAAAATAATTCAAGTTTGAATTAAAATTCAAACTTGAACAATTTTTGAACCCAACCAAAACAACTTCAAATGATCTAAAATTTGACAGAGGGGTTAAAGGAAAGGTGTATGGTTTAAAGGAAAAAAATGAACATTTATGGACAACAGAAAAATGGCACTTGCAAAAATGAAAGGAATAAGAAGGAAGAAGGCGGTGATGATACATGGGTAGATTTGAGAGAGATGGGAAGGGGTTGATATAAACGACAAGAATAGAGCAAGATAACATCAAGAAGAGTGCAACGCACATGGTGATTATGATGAAATGCAAAATGGCAAGAGGCACGATGCAATGCAAACAATGATGACATGGCAGGATGCAACACGCAAGCGATTGACAAGGCAACAACAGCGAATAACTGGAAGACACCTGGCGCATCGGACTCGGGGCATTACATCCCTACCTTGGTTAGAGAGATTATCATATTGTTTGGAATATATGTCTTTAGTGGATTTCAATATGAACTACTAGTACATACTCCAAACACTGATGTATATAGACGTATTTTAGAGTGTAGATTCACTCATTTTGCTCCGTATGTAGTCCATATTGAAACGGACGTAATAGTACGCACTCTCCCTCGCCCCTCAACCCTCGCCAGATGGTAGACTTGCAGCAATTCATTCGGTCTCATATAGCCAGAACGATATATACCGCAGTACTATTATTGCTCGACTTCCCGAAGAGGCGAAGAGCCAATCGCAAGGTTAATAGTTTGGAGATGCCAAGCGCAAGGTTTATAGGAGAACGAGCAGTAGGTTCCGCGTCATTTATAAATAAAGTTGTAGTGTGAGGTGGGCCATGTAATCACTGAGCCTGCGTGTTTTCACTGCTCTTGCACTCCTTCGCCGTAAGAATGGATAAAATTGTAATCTAGTAGTACCTCCTTTCGCCGAAAGCATGGGACATCCAGCAGTCCTACCACCTCAGTAATAATGACCAATAAGCCGTCAAATCACATAGACCCAGCAGTAAGTTGGACGGACGAAGCAACCATCACTCTTTAATCCGCTTCTCCCTTCAACGCAGGCGCCAGTGAGAGGTCGTGTCCGATCTGCCCGGGCATGAATGCGGCACCGATTCTTTGGAGTGGCGCTGACTGTTTCGGGCGAGAAGCGCGCGCGGGCGGTGGAGGGGCTTTGGGTGGGCCAGGATGGTCAGGAGCGGGCGTGGCAGCTGTCCACCTGTCCCTACCGGACTCCCGGAAATGAGAAGATGCACCGACTCTCGCGGCTAAAATCATACACTACACATCATCTCTCTGTAGGAGTAGGTCGATATGTCGCTCTCTCTCTAACACACACATGCTGTTAAACACACACACACACACGCGCGCGCGCACACACACACAGGTTCATAGAATAGGAAAATCATGCGAGTGCGAAGCCATAGGAAGTGAGATACAAATGGAGTATGTACAAGAAGAGAAGAGGTGACGAATATTTCATCAAACCTGGACTGAGGAGTAGTACTCCCTCCGTCTAGGTGTTAAGTAATCCTACGGAAATCAGATTTCCCAAAATGTTTAGGCATCGTCCATTAACTTCGCATCTCAATCCCCTCCTGGCCTCGTTGCTAGCGAGCGTTGTTACTTAGGGAGCGTTTGGATCCTTAGTAAGAACAACTTATAGCATAGCCGGGCAAGGTTAGGCGTTTGGAACTGTTAAAATACGTTAGCTTTTGTGGGCCAGCTAGCTTGAGTGGGCTAGAAAAACCTTGCTAGCTCAGGAGAGCTAGATCGGCTCGCTTCCGACGGCAAGCTTCGCGTAGTAGTAACATAGACTAGTAAAATTTGCATGTTGTACTAGTCCAAGTTACTCACCACTATGACCAGCCTAAGCAACGTAACCAAACGCTCCTTACTCTGCCTTGTTATCTCCACCAGAAACCCAATGCATGGAGCGCAATTACACGTTGATCAGTCAAGAAATCAAAGTCGGCTTGCATGCGAGTTAATATGTGGCCCTGCATGGTAGCTAAAATGGCATCTCTTAGTTGTTTGGATTAATTGTTGCGTTTAGAGACAGAAATCAGGGCTTTGATTGGAGGAATGACCAGTCAAGTTTCTCCTTCTCCTCCAATCTGCTTGCACCTTGGTCCCGCTACACCTTCTAACATGACTTATTACACCTAGATGGAGGGAGTCGTACGAGATACGGTGGCACGCTGACTTAGTTCGAATACAAGTGCCCAAAATTGTGTGCATGTTATAATAAGGATTCACTTAAAATAGTAAGTGAGCGAACATAGGGATCAATTGGACAGTGTTCCCGAGCAGTAGTGAGATGTGTGAGGTAAGATACACCGCTTGCGCTTTTAATTTTTCTTATTAATTTGGTTGTTTCACCCTCTGACTGGTGGGACCCAACGTACTACGTGGAGAGAGGTAAGGTGACTAAGGCTGCATTATTTCTGCACCACTGTGGATAGTCTTACCACCAAAGCCACATGACACGATTATGATTTAAATCCCAATGACTCCCACACACACAGAAAAACACGGCATGCTTGTCACACGAATGCAGGAATGTATAAAAGGTTATTTTCCTCCCGTTGAACATAACGGGAGGGTTGTGTAGCTGGTTAGCCTGTTCACTCTTCAAACTTGAGGTCTCGGGTTCGATAACTACACTTGAGCATAATTCGTGCCAGGAGGATTCTTTGACTGGTCAAAATGGATGGATACGGAGCTATACGATCTCGTAGTGACCGTATAATCACCTCATCACGTATAAGCTGCAGCCTCGGCGCTTGTTTTCTAGGGTTTGCACTCTTCACATTCTCTCCAGTATATATATACACGCTGGAGCCTCAGCGCTTGTAGTTTCTCTCTTCACACTCTCTCACCCTCTCCAGATCTAAACAAGACTTCGTTGGCCTCTCTCTCTCTCCCCTCACTGTTGGTCTGCTTGTGGTTGCTCTCTTCACTCTCTCTCACCCTGTCCAGATCTAAACAAGACTTCGTTAGCCTCTCTCTCCCCTCCTTACTGGTCAAAGAGACGGCAGGATCCGTCTGCCGGGAAGGGAAGTAGGCTTAATGCTGTCGCCGGCGGCGAGGGAGGGAATCCACTACCGGCGCAGCTGTTCACTTTCACCCAGCGGCAGCGCGGGCGGGCCTCCGACCCCTTCTTCTTCGCTGCCATACATAGTGTGGGTCGAACGGCCTCCGGTCGCCCACCGAACCACACCCCAAGAACCTTAAGGTATAACTTACTTATTCCACATGCATTGCTCTAGTTGCATGTGGGCTTTTTCCGCTTCTGCACTCGAATCTAGGTGTTGGATCAAACAGGAAAGTAGTGGGGAAAGTTGTATACCATGAATCTAGGACGTGTTTCAACGAGGAAAGGAATGGGGGAAAGTAGTGGGAAAATTTGTATAGCATGAATCTAGGACGTGGTTTAAAAAGGAAAGGAAGGGGGAAAGTTGTATCGAATGAATCTAAGACGTGGTTCAAAGAGGACAGGAATGGGGGAAAGTAGTGGGGAAAGTTGTATAGCATAAATCTAGGATGTGGTTCACAGAGGAAAGGAAGTGGGGAAAGTACTAGTATAGACTGGCTATCCAGCACCTATGTTGGTCGAAAAGGGAAAACAATGACAAATGGAGTAAGCACATCTGTAATGAACTGATCTTTTGTTTTGGGGGACAAGGCTGTAGAGTTTGAGCAGGACTAGATTTGCTGTGCTCACATAGGGAAAGGTGTCTAAAGATAATAAAACTGGGACCAACACAAATATGCTCCTTTGTTGCTTGTTCTTTGTCGCAACAGACTGTGCATCACCCCAGCACATCGGTAGATGCACATGGTGCTGGTGCGTCCACTGTCCCGTGTAACTCTTTAGCTGTTGTTAATCTAAGGCCCTGTTTGGTTAAAAACTCCCTAGTCCCTACCTGCTTGGTTCCGGGGACTAAACATGGACTAGTGGTTATTAAATTACATGCTAAAAGACCATGTTACCCCTAGTAATGAACTAATAGAGACAAGGTGCGATGCGTGGCAGGGGAAACTGTTGGAAAAAGTCCCAAAAAGACTCTCCCTCGGGGTCTTCTTTCTTTAGTCCCAA
Source organism: Triticum urartu (assembly GCF_003073215.2). Taxonomy (NCBI): domain Eukaryota; kingdom Viridiplantae; phylum Streptophyta; class Magnoliopsida; order Poales; family Poaceae; genus Triticum; species Triticum urartu. Next base: position 280,269,837 of record NC_053026.1, read on the forward strand.
ATGCCCACTTTTAGTCCCTAAAAGTCCCTCCTGTTTGGTTTAGATGGGACTGACACGGAGTTTTTTTAGTCCCTCCACCAAAATGTCCCTGTAAACAAGCACGCTCTAATAATGCTGCTGGAAAATTGATGCAATGCCACAATTAAAACCAAATTACATGTTTAATGAATTTTATTGTTAATATAATCTCTCTGTTAATATTAATCAATGCCACCGTTTGAGAAATGCTACTGTCTTGCTTTCTTTCCCATTTAGATAAGGTAGATGCTTCTTTTTGTTGGCTTCTGTGTCATCCACCGTTATTGACCACTAGTTGTTTCCTTTGCACCTCTGTGTAAACAGGGTTATCTACTTCACCTCGTTGCCATTGTGACCTTTTGTTGCACTACACAAAACACTTTTGTTTTAAGAGTGTTTTGTGCAGTTCAACCAAAGTGTCGCACCGACAACGTTGCTTGATTGCTTGATCTTAGTGGAACTGCACAAGAGGAGATCTTACTTCCTATCCGTGTTGGCAAATTTGGTTCAGATCTTCTTCTTGTGAGTTGTTTGAATTCCGCATCATGACAGGTCACTACTAGCCTTCTTTCACATGATTCTGCAGTGTGCTTTCATATGTTGCTACTTGTATGGTAATGTTGCTTGATTTTAGTGAACTGCACAAATGGAGACAAGACTTCCAATCTGTATGTGCACCGCAATATCCCATTGAGGTAAGATAAGGATATTTCACAACTGTTGGCCTGTATTTTGCCACTTACATCAGAAAATTAATGTCATTGTTTAGTGTTATACTTGTGCAACCTAATTGACATGCCAAATCTTACATTGAAGGTGAAGCTTGTCTGTTATTGAACCAAGTGATGAAGGGGAAGAACAAGCGGAAGAAAAAGAAAAATCAACTCCTCCTGCTGTAATAAAGCATTGGAACTGTGATGACATAAGTAATGATATAGTTACTGCTATGGCTGGAACGAGCAATTGTTTTGCCACTGATTTGATGCCACTCTTAATGTAATACGTAATTATCTCTACTTGTGCAAACAGGGATCTTCTTTGAAGATACCATATATTTTAGTGGAACTGCACAAGAAGATGTTGGAAACATTAATCTAATCGAGGAGTATATAGTAAGCATGGCCACCACAGTAGATAGCAACAGATGGTTCCGGAGAAGTGCTTCATCTGTATGCTCTACACAATAAGCCTCCTGACAAAGGTTGGTACTCGCCCACTGATTTCATCCATATGATTGAGCTTTGTCATCTCTATTGGTGTTGTGCTACTGTTTACATACTGTCATCAAAAAGTGGTATTGTCCTTGAGAAGTGCTTCATATGTGCTGTTTTAAATATTTCCTTTCCTTTTTTCGAGCAAACAGGGATGCTAGCATTTAGTTATCCTCTTGTCTTTGCACAACAGGATCATCCTCCTCTGAAGAAGAATATGGAGTACGTGAAGTGACTAGTTCCGATTATGCCAGGATGAAGAAGCCCTGTCTATCCTCTCATCAGAAGGAGCAGTTGAAGGATGGTTACATTACCCCCCACAAGACCAAACTAACTTTAGCTCAGAAGGACTGACAAATCTCCATTTTCTTGCTGTGATGCACGAGCACAATGTTGTTCTAGGATTCTTTTCGGTGAGTTGCATTTTTCTAAAAGCTACATGGACCATGTAGGTGCCTGTTTAAACTGTCAATTCATAGTACAGTTTGCTTTATACTAATCACTTTTGTTGTATTTGTGCAAATAGGGGTGCTCAGCTTGATTTCAATGGGAACTGCACAAAATGTTCATGAATACATCGAATCATTCATTTCCACCACACGAAAGGAGGTGCCGATAAGTTCAAGGCGTTGCAACATATAAGGGCGAAATCATACAAGCTACACGCGAATTTGGTTGATTTTGGTGGAACTGCACAAAAAGAACAGCTGGTTTATTTAGCAAGAGGTGCCATGTCAATGTCCGAACTGATGGCAAACCCTTCCCATTCCACAATCATAGGCATTTGATATTTTGGAATGGGAAAACCTTGTCAAATTTTGCTCATTGATTTTAGCAAGAAGACATGCGTTTGATATTTTCGAATGGGACGCCATTTGCTGTCAGCAGCATCGATCCATTTTTTCTTTATTCTTTAGTTGTGAAGTAAATATTGGCTCTAACATGTGAATCACTGAGATGCATAATCATCGATTGTTTTGAATGTTCTCTATGAATTGCCAGGCCTGTGTGTTTGATTGCAATGTACAGGAACGCTAAAAAGCTGCTCAAACTCTTTGTACTCCTTCTGTTCCTTTTTACTTTGCACATTGTGAAAGTGCATACTTTTTCTATAAGATTGGTCAAAGTAGAGATACTTTGACTATAGACAAAACTTGTATGCAGACTAGAAAGGACCGGAGGGAGTACATGTGAAACTGCTGCAAACAAGGTGATCACCCTGGGAATAATGCTAGTACGTATTGTTTTGCATGTTCATCCAATGCCAGTGATACAAGAATTCATTCATACACGGTCGGATTTCATATAAACATGCCGGATTTCATTACATTTCATACATTCTTCAACTAAAAAGGGGTGCGCTGGAGGTATAATTAATTAACCGATGCTACCCACCTGTGTTCGGCTGAGCAGAACAGAAGCTTCCGTGACTTAACTGCAGGTGCAGTTGCGTAACTGACATGTGGCCCAGATGCCTGTTGGGCCCACATGTCAGCTAGCCAACTACACCAGCAGTTAAGTAGAAGCAGCGTCCTTCTCCAACATAGCTCTCCGACTCCACGTCGCCGCCAAGAAGCTAACCGGCCGTCAGTGGTCAACCCGCCTAGCTTGTCATAGCGATTAGGGCAACTAGGAGCCCAATGATCAGGATCCCCACATGATAAACACCTTTCTTCTTGTCATTCTTCTTCTTGAAGTTTGTGTGTTGCACAGCCTTGTTCTTCCGATCAAACTTTGCTTTACCATCAAACTTGCCCTTGTTCTTGAACTTGTGGGGCTGGAAGTTCTTCTTCTGTACTAGATTGGCACTAGATCCTCCCTCAATTCCTCGAGCACATGTGTCCTTTGCTCTCACCTTTTCTTCCACATCAAGAGTGCCAATGAGATCCACGAAGGAGGAAGCTTAGTGATGATACATCCGGCAACAAACTTGTCCGGTAGCATACAACTGAAGTGCTCAAGTTCTCTAGCAAATGACTATATCTCATGAGCTTGCTCAACCACGGAGCGCTCTTCAATCATCCTGTAATCATAGAATTGCTCCATGATGTACAGCTTAGTGCCAACAACCGGAGGGTAGCAGCGGTGGCCTTACTTGGACCCGAGTGGCGGCGACCTACCATGTTCTACTCTTCCTCGTTTTCTGTGTGGCGGCGCCTCGTTGGCAGCGGGGCGGGGCCTCGGCGGAGTCGGCGATGTCCTCTGTCTAGTTGCCGGTGGGCTGTGCCTCGGTAGAGCGGGGGAAATCCTCCCCCTCGTTGCCGGTAGGGTAGGGCCTCGGCGGAGCCGGCGGTGTCCTCTGCCTCGTTGTTAGCACCGCGGGGCCTCGGTGGAGCAGGGCCTCGTCGACACCAGCGGAGCGGGGACTCGTCGGTGCTGGCATTGTCCTTTGCCTTGTCCTCGGTCTCGCCAAACAGCGCCTCGCCCGCTTCATCGCCCTCTTTGTAGCAGGCCGCAGCCTCCGCCACTCGCATGCGGTACCGCCAGTGCTCGAGGCGGCCCTCGCAGGCGGAGCGGTACGAGTCGAGCAGCGCCTCCTGCTCCGCCCGCTCCGCCGCGATCTGCTCCTCCGCCTGTAGGTGCTCCTGGAGGAGATGGCGGTTGTAGGCGGCGTTGGCCTGCGTCTCCTGGAGCTGCTCCTCACGCTTTTGCCTCACCGTGTCCATATATTGGGCATGGGCCTCGCCGATGGTCATGGTGCAATGCACCGGCGAGGATGGCGCGGAGGAGGGGGTTGGCGCCGGATTGTCGACTACCATGTTCTCCATTGGGACGTCGTCGTCCTCCGGCTGCCTGCGGGCCAGCCAGTCGGCAGCAATGGCTGCCATCTCCTTGTGGTCCGTCGTCTACCCGTCCCGAAGAGCGCTGGAGCACGAGGAAGCCATGGTGGGCAGTAGTGGTGTGGACAGGAGAATAGGAACGAATGCGGATGACTGCGGCTATGGCCGGCGCAGCAGTTTATATAGCAATGGTGGGCGGCGGAGGGACGAACATGTGGCGCCGGAATAGCTGCCTCGGCAACCACGTATCATTAATGTGGGCGGCAGAAGGACGAACGGACGACACTTGTGTCATTTGAAGGCGGAGCAATCGCATGCACCGGGAAGCAGGGCAGGCGGCGCTGACCATTTCGGGCGGAAAGCGTGCGCGGGAGAGGGAGGCGGTCTGGGTGGGCCAGGGCAGTCAGAATCGTTCTTGGCAGCGGGTCGGTCCAGCAGCCGGACATGCTAGCTCGCCAGCTACCTCACCGAGCTGAGCGATGACAATCAGACGATGGACGTAGCTTCCGACCAGGAGCCGGCGCCACTGTCCAAGCCGGTTCATGCGTGTTCACCATAGAGCAGGTGCGGCCGCACTTCAATGCCCTAATGGTGGAAGAGCTACCAGCGCAGGAGGACCTGTGCTGCAACCTCCGTTTCCTCAACAAGCACTGGTGAACAAGCGAATGACAATGCCGTCGCGGACATGTGGCCCTATGATCCTTGCTTCCCAAATGAGCAGCGGGCGCTGTATCAGACCATCCGTAGGGCCTGTGAGGCCCTCTCCGTCGTCCTTCGAGTTGTTGCGCACGCCGTGGCGCCGCCGTCTCGCGTTGTCAACATGGTCAACGGACATGAGGATGAGGAGATGACTTTACTTGGAGAGGCTGACAGTGGGGACCCACCAGGGCCATAGCCGCACGTACGCAAGTGCCTCCTTATTAGTATATACAACTATAATTTTTTTGCTTCCTCCTGGTTTCTTGACATCACGGTCCCACACCATTGTCAACCTATGTAGTCAATAAACGAGAGAATTGCACAAGAAGCGACCGACAGCTGGGACCAAGCAGCTCGAGCAGTATTTGTGTTTTTGAGGTGTGAGCATTGCAGAGTTTTTCTTAAGCGATGTTTAGCCCAGATATTAATTTTTCTCCTCTGAACAACAACAAAAACATCGCTGCAACTGTTAACTGGGCGGGCTGTGGCCCGTCTAGCCCAGGCCAGATATCCAGCCCAGATCTTACTTTTTTTCAAGCTGAAATGGCTAGCCCAACTATACTTTTTTTAGGAATACCTAGGCAAGGTCAAGTTTTTATTCTCCGCTCCGCTGAGCTGCAAATCTTTCCTAGGAGGGATGCATTAGGCTTAACAAGAAAATGGTCTTTAAGAAATAATGAATGGGATGTAATTATAAAAAATGGGAAGTAACTATAAAAAATGCACCAAACACGTAATTACTTTATAAAATATTATTTTTGGATATTGAAAATTTTAATTTCATTAATTTTTGCGAGCACAATGTTTCGTTGGAATTTTACGTAATATAAATTTATATTTAAATTGTATCTAATCTCACTAGAAATTTCTGGATAAAAATATTTCGGATCCCATCAAAATTTGGGAAATTTTATTGAATTCTATTTTGAATGGTTGGTTGAAATGGGTTGTACTTTTAACAAACTATAAATGGGTTGTAGTAAATTCCATTAGAATTCAGAAATTGGCTGCACATTCTTACAAATCTCAAATGGGCTATAAGTTCTTTGCCACACACTTGTGGCCTTACTAAGTTGACACGTCCCCTAAAAAAAGAGAGTTGACGCGTATGCAAGGCTTTGTCAACTTATAGTCAACACACGGTTCTAGCAGCAGTGGCCGTTGGATGTCCATCTAACAGATGCCGTGCTTCTTCTTCAATCTCGGATATTCTAGCTTCACCCGCCCAAAAAATGATTCTTCCCCCTGACATCTGGGGCGTACCGTTTTGGAAGCTGACCTGTGGGCCTACTAAGTTGACGCGTACCAAGCTGCAGTGACCATACGATGTCCATCCAACAGCCGTCATGCTTCTTCAACCTCTGGTCTTCTTGCTCCAGCCGCCCAAAGCAACGCCGGTCATGCCGCCTGCTCCTGCCTCTCGTGGCTGGCTATGCTGCCGCGCAGGCCTCACTGCCCCTACTACTCCCACCGCTGGCCAGGGCATCCCTCCACTCACCCGCACCCCTGTTATTCTGCGGCGACGGCAGCCTCACACCGCAGCCGAACCAGTGAACCCTCGTACTCCTCTTCGTGTGGGCATCTGCTGCCGCGTCTCCCCCGGCTCCGCGTTGTCCCCTTCCTAGGCCTCGCCGTCGTCCACCACCCTGGTGCTCTCGGCGCGGCGTGGTCAACATGGTCAAGGAATGACTTCCATCGGAAGAGTACTGTACGTGGAGAGGCTGACAGCTGGGTTGACGGCAGCCGCAAGGAAGTGACTCCTTATTACGTGGAAAATAATTATTCCTCCACCTGACAGCAGGGACCCACCATACGGGCCACCGTATTTGGCGAAAAAATGTTTCCCCCTGACTGCTGGGACCCACCGGACGGGCCAATGTATTTCGCGAAAAAAACGTTGCCCCCGCTGTCAGCTCGGACCCACCGGAGGTGCCTCCTTATTACGCTCAAAAAAATGAATACTCCCCCTGCTAGTTGGGACCCACCTTGATGGGAGGCTGACTTGTGGGCTTACAAAGTTGACGGGGACGGAGTGCTTTGTCAACTTAGTCAATACGAACGATTCTACCTCCAGTGACCTTACGATGTCCATCCAACGGTCGTAGCGCTTCTTCAACCTCTGGTCTTTTTGCTTGAGCCGCCCAAAGCAGCGCGGGTCGTGCCGCATGCTCCTGCCTCCCTTGGCCGGCTATGCTACTGCAGAGGCCTCACCTCCCCCTACTATTCCCACCGCTGGCCAGGCCCTACGGTGACGACAGCCTCACACCGCAGCCGAACCAGTGAACCCTTGTACTCCTCTCCGCGCGGTCTTCCACTGTCGCGTCTTCCCCGGCTCCGCGTCGTCCCCTTCCTAGGCCTTACCGTCATCCACCGCCCTGGTGCTCTCGGCGCGTCATGGTCAGCGTGGTCAAGGAACGACTTCCATCGGAAAAGTACTGTACGTGGAGAGGCTGACAGCTGGGTCCACGGCGGCCACAAGGAAGTGTCTCCTTATTATGCGGTAAATAATTATTCCTCCACCTGACAGCAGGGACCCACCGGACGGGCCACCGTATTTGGTGAAAAAACGTTTCCCCCCTGACTGCTAGGACCCGCCAGATGGGCCAACGTATTTCGTGAAAAAAACGTTCCCCCCGCTGTCAGCTCGGACCCACCGAAGGTGCCTCCTTATTACGCACAAAAAAATGAATACTCCCCTGCTAGTTGGGACCCACCTTGGTGGGAGGCGGACTTGTGGGCCTACTAAGTTGACAGGGATAGAGTGCTTTGTTAACTTAGTCAATCTGAACGATTCTACCTCCAGTGACCGTACAATGTCCATCCAACGGCCATAGTGCTTCTTCAACCTCTGGTCTTCTTGCTCCAGCCGCCCAAAGCAGCGCGGGTCATGCCGCATGCTCCTGCCTCCCTTGGCCGGCTATGCTGCTGCAGAGGCCTCACCGCCCCTACTATTCCCACCGCTGGCCAGGCCCTGCAACGACGACAGCCTCACACCGCAACCGAATAAGTGAACCCTCGTACTCCTCTCCGCGCGGGCTTCCACTGCCGCGTCTTCCCCGGCTCCGCGTCGTCCCCTTCCCGGGCCTCGCCGTCGTCCACCGCCCTGGTGCTCTCGACGCGGCGTGGTCAATGTGGTCAAGGAACGACTTCCTTTGGAAAAGTACTGTACGTGGAGAGGCTGACAACTGGGTCCACGGCGGCCGCAAGGAAGTGCCTCCTTATTACGCGCAAAATAATTATTAGTCCACCTGACAGCAAGGACCCACCGGACGGGCAACTATATTTCGTGAAAAAAACGTTTCCCCTGACTGCTGGGACCTACCAGCTACATCTTCGCACGCAAGGAAGTGCGTCCGGGCAAAAAAAAACGATTCGCCCCCCTGTCAGCTGGGACCCACCAGCTACATCTTCGCATGCAAGGAAGTGCTTGACGGTCGGGACCCACCTGGTCAAAGCGTACGTAGCATTGTCATTCCGGTCGCGACCGTGTACATACATACTGGTCGATGTAGAGGCGGGCACGTGCCGTAGTAGAGGCGCGCACGTAGCACGTACACGTACGTACGGTGACCAGTGTGCAAGAAAGAAAATATGGCCACACACGTACATACGGGTAGGGTCTCGAATGCCTACTTGCGCATACGTACGGCCAGGGCTCGTGTACATGGCTGGGTCGGAACGGAGAAACTGCGTCGTCGTCGTGTTCATGGGGAGCCAACCGGCTGGGTTGAAACGAAATGCGTCGTCGTGTTCATCGGGAGGGCTTGGATGGAACAGCCGATGGAAACGAGGCCTGGCGTACCACAGAACGGAGGAAACGGCCTTGTGTTCGACTGACCATGTTCAAAACGGGATCCTGTTCATTGGGAGGGGTCTGGCGTACCGCAAAACGGAGTAAATGGACCTCCCTATGGTCGAAACGGGGGTCCTGTTGATCGGGAGGTGTGTGGCGTACCGCAAAACGGAGGAGACAGACTTGTGTTGGAGCGCTACGGTCAAAACAGGGGTCCTATTCATCGGGAGGGGTGTGGCGTACCGCAAAATGGGACTCCACGGGATACTGTTCATCTCCACCGTCGCCCCCCTCCAGCCTCCACGGGCTACTATTCATCCACCGTCGACCTCCTCCAGCCTGCACGTGCGACTGTTCATCCATGGGCTCCTGTTCATCCAGCCTCCACCGCGCGCTACTCCACCGGTTACTGTTCAACCATCCCTCTCCACGGGCTCCTGTTCAACCACCCCTCCACGGGCTACTGTTCATCCAGCCCTCCACCTTCCACTGTTCATCCAGCTCTCCACGGGGTGGTCCTGTTCATCCTGCCCTCCACTGGGTCCTGTTCATCCAGCCCCAACCGGCTCGATTGATTGGGGTCCTGTTCATCTAGAGGCAACACCACGGGGTCCTGTTCATCCACCCCCACCGGGAACTGTTCATCCAAACCCCCCCAACAACGCTCACTATTCATCCAGAGGCAGCATCGACTAGCTTCAGCTAGCAGCAGTAGCGAAGGAATCACTCGATCGGGTTCAGTTAACAGCCATCGATGGATCGCTCGGGTTCAGTAACGCATAGCCTGCAGTGCAATCGTTCGGGTTCAGTTAGAGCCAAACGCCTCACTCGGGTTTAGTTAGAGCCCAACGCCTCGCACCCACGCGCGTGTGTGTACGAGAGAAACGCGCATCGCTCGGCCCCGACCACCCACCGTAACCGGGAACAACCCGATATTTTCCTTGCCCTCGCTTCTACCACGGTTTTTTTTCCGTCATGGACAACCCAAAGAATGTATGCCGCTGCGTCTCCGGCCCGCCCAGGACGAAAAGCCCATTTTCTGTCATGATTTTTTGTCATAGAAGTAGGACCCCACCACATCTATGATGATACCGGGTTTTGTCACAATTATCATCATAGAAGTGTCATAAGTATGACAATTGTTTTTCGTTCGGCCCAAAATGTCACGGATGTGTCTTTTTTTGTAGTGTATATTTAGGAATATATGGTGTAGAAGACATGGGATGCAGCTAACCTCGACGGCAAACAACATCATCGCCCATTGTAGCCCTGTGTAAGTACATGGAAAGCCAATGTTAACTACAACAGGGTTAACATCCACCAAAAATAGCAAATGGTAATAAAATGGCAGCATTTGTAGTGATATCTTCATTTCGAAAGAGTAGAAAAGGGACGGACTAAAAAATGGATACAACTGTTAATTGCAATAGGCTTAACCACATCCTAATTCATGTTTTGTAAGTTTGTAGCCATTGAAATACAACTCTTTAAAAATGGATACAACTATTAATTGCAACAGTCTTAATGGTCATTGAAACTGGTACTGATAAAAATGCAATTGGCAGAGTTAAACATACAGGGCAGGTGCTGCCAGAGCAGATAATGGCCTAGTTGTCTATAAAAAGGTAGGGAAAATAGCTAAAACGTGTTAGCATGTTTACTACAACATGCTTAATACATCGACAATACAAAACATAGCCATTAATTGCAATTGGTATTGGTAAGATTGAACTGGTGGGTACATACTTGGTAACTCCTGAGAGGTAGTTGCTGGGGCACTTCATCTTGGCCAGAGCCCGCCCAAAGTCAGCGGCGGCGGAGGCAAGCTATTCCTCCAGGTTGAAGCGTGGATCAGTGCCACTGACATGTGTACCTACAGGCAACCAGTAAATGGTAGAAGTTAAACTACAATTGCACAAATGATGTGAAATACTGTAAGACATGGGATGCAGATAACCTCGACGACAAACAACAGCATCGGCCGTTATGACCCTGCGTAAGTACATGGACAAGCATGTTATGTACAATAGGGTTAGCATCCACCCAAAATAGCAAATGGGAAGCATCTCTAGTATATCTTCATTGCGGAGGGTAGCATGGTAGCAAATGGACAGATTAAAAAATGGATACAACTGTTAATTGCAATAGGCTTAACAGCATCCTAAGTCATGTTTTGTAAGTTTGTAGCCATTGAAATACAACTGTTTAAAAATGGATTTAACTGTTAATTGCAATAGGCTTAATAGACATTGAAACCGGTACCGATAAAAATGCAATAGGCATAGTTAAACATCACAAGGAAGGTGCTGCTAGAGCAGAGAATGGCCCAGATGTCTATAAAAAGGTAGGGAAAGTAGGAAAAACGTGTTAGGCATGTTTACTAGAACATGCTTAATACATCGACCGTACAGAACATAGCCATTAATTGCAAGTGGTATTGGTAAGAATGAACTGGAGAGTACATACTTGGTAAGTCCTAAGAGGTAGTTGCTGGGGCACTTCATCTTGGCTAGAGCTCGCCCAAAGTCAGCGACGATGGAGGCGAGTTGTTCCTCCGGGTCGAAGCATGGATCAGTGCCACTGACATGTGTACCTACAGGCAACTAGTAAATGGTAGAAGTTAAGCTGCAATTGCACAAATTATGTGATATAATGTAAGACATGGGATGCAGCTCACCTCAATGGAAAACAAAAGCATCGGCTGTTATGACCCTGCGTAAGTACATGGACAGGCATGTTAAGTACAATAGGGTTAGCGTCCACTAAAAATAGCAAATGGGCAGCATCTCTAGTGATATCTTGAGTCATGTATTGTAATTTTATTGCTGGTATTGGTGAAATTGAGCTGGACATGGTAATATTTGAACATCACACAGTGTGCGGTACTGAAATAAACAAGGCACGAACATGCTTAATACATCAACCGTACAAATCATAGCCATTGCAAGTGGTATTGGTAAGATTTAGCTGGTCAGATCTTACCTGTTATGTCCTGGGGGGGTAGTCGCTGGGGGACTTCATCTGGGCCATAGCCTGCACCATGTCGGCGGCGGCGGCGGAGGTGAGGTGTTCCTCCAGGTCAACACACACAGCGGCCATCGCGCCATGGACGCCATCAGCACCTGGCGGGAGGGGGGGATTTGGAGGCATGAGGATGTTTTGCAGGCGCCATTTAAGCAGTAAAGTTGGGGACGTGATAGTGATCAGTGGGTTACCTGACTGGATCCGAGCAGAATGTAGATGTCGTTGAAGTTGTGGTTGCGGCAGCAGCGGTTTGAGATGCCGGTAGGGGGAGGCGCGACCGAGGGGGGATACTAAGGGGAATGAGATGTGGTTGGAGGAATAGATCTAAAATCGCGCACCTAACGAAAATGTCGGTGCCAAACTTGAAACTTGGGTGGGGGAAACACACAACACAGACGAAGTGCGTAAAATACTCGTGTGCGAGAAAAAAGAAAGTTGACAGATCTCGTCTCCAAAAAAATGTACACGTGTACTTGATTTTTTTGGTCAATGGTATGCCTAGTTTATTAGGAAACATCACACAAGTAACTAACTTATGGGACATTAATGCAAAAAAACACAGACGGGTACGGCATAGAAACCGTGTGTTTTGTGTTCTTCTAATGATTAACGCAAATAAAAACGCACATGGGCACACATGCTAATCAACGCTCAAAGACCTCAAAGGATGCTCTTACCGACATTGTACATTAATACTATAAACTTAAAGTACTACTGGTAATTTGCTCTAACACTACAAACTTAAACTACTTCTCACATGCTGCCATCAGGGCCTGCTGATATGTCTCCAATGTATCTATAATTTTTGATTGTTCCATGCTATTATATTATCTGTTTAGGATGTTTAATGGGCTTTAATGTGCATGTTTACATTATTTTGGGACTAACCTATAAACCAGAATGAAACCTTCGCGAGGATCTTTCTTGGAACAAACACAAACCAGGAGACTTGGAGTGGACGTCTGGAACTCCGCGAAGCTTCCACGAGGCAGGGGGCGCGCCCAGGGGGTAGGCATGCCCCCACCCTCGTGGGCCCCACAGAGCTCCACCGACGTACTTCTTTTGCCTATATATACTCTTATACCCTAAAAACATCAGGGGCAGCCACGAAACCACTTTTCCGCCGCCGCAACCTTCTGTACCCATGAGATCCCATCTGGTGCCTTTTCCGGCGATCTGCCGGAGGGGGATTCGATCACGGAGGGCTTCTACATCAACACCATAGCCTCTCCGATGATGTGTGAGTAGTTTACCACAGACCTTCGGGTCCATAGTTATTAGCTAGATGGCTTCTTCTCTCTCTTTGGTTTTCAATACAAAGTTCTCCTCGATGTTCTTGGAGATCTATTCGATGTAATACTTTTTGCGGTGTGTTTGCCAAGATCCGATGAATTGTGGATTTATGATCAAGTTTATCCAATATTTGGTTCTTCTCTGAATTCTTATATGCATGATTTGATATCTTTGCAAGTCTCTTCGAATTATCGGTTTAGTTTGGCCTACTAGATTGATCCTTCTTGCAATGGGAGAAGTGCTTAGCTTTGGGTTAAATCTTGCGGTGTCCTTTCCCAGTGACAGTAGGGGCAGCAAGGCACGTATTGTATTGTTGCCATCGAGGATAAAAAGATGGACTTTATATCATATTGCTTGAGTTTATCCCTCCACATCATGTCATCTTGCCTAAAGCATTACTCTGTTCTTATGAACTTAATACTCTAGATGCATGCTAGATAGCGGTCGATGTGTGGAGTAATAGTAGCACTGTTCAAGATATCTTCCGATATTCCGATAAATCGGCCTATTTATCGCTTACCGCTGTCTGGCCTATAAGATAAATTGTCCGATAAATTAGCCGATATGGCGATAAATCGACCGATATGCCGATAAACTAGACGATTTACCCCTTATCATGGGTCAACCAATAAGTTCCCGATAAGCGATATCCCCAACATTGAATAGTAGTAGATGCAGAATCATTTCGGTCTACTTAACACGGATGTGATGCCTATATTTCATAATCATTGCCTATATATTGTCTTAACTATGCGCTCTTCTATCAATTGCTCGGCAGTAATTTGTTCACCCACCGTAATACATGCCATCATGAGAGAAGCCACTAGTGAAAACTATGGCCCCGGGTGTCTTTCTTATCATATTGCATCTCTTTTATTATCGCATCTCGTTTACTATTTTGCAATCTATACAACAAAAATACCAAAAATATTTATCTTATTATCTTTATCAAATCTCACTTTCGTAAGTGACCATGAAGGGATTGACAACCCCTTTATCGCGTTGGTTGCGAGGTTCTTGATTGTTTGTGTAGGTACTAGGTGACCTGCGTGTTATCTCCTACTGGATTGATACCTTGGTTCTCAAGAACTGAGGGAAATACTTACGCTACTTTGCTGCATCACCCTTTCTTCTTCAAGGGAAAAACCAACGCATGCTTAAGAGGTAGCAAGAAGGATTTCTGGTGCCGTTGCCGGGAGATCTACGCTCAAGTCAAGACATACCAAGTACCCATCATAAACTCTTCTCCCTCGCATTGCATTATTTGCCATTTGCCTCTCATTTTCCTCTCCCCCACTTCACCTTTGCCGTTTTATTCGCCCCTTTTTCGTTCATCCCTTTTCGCTTGCTTCTTGTGTGATTGTGTGTTGGATTGACTGTTTGTCACGATGGCTCAATATAATACTAAATTATGTGACTTTTCCAATACCAACAACAATGATTTTATTAGCACTCCGATTGCTCCTATTACCGATGCTGAATCTTGTGAAATTAATGTTGCTTTGTTGAATCTTGTCATGAAAGATCAATTTTCTAGCCTTCCTAGTGAAGATGCCGCTACCCATCTAAACAACTTTGTTGATTTGTGTGATATGCAAAATAAGAAAGATGTGGACAATGATATTGTTAAATTGAAGCTATTTCCATTTTCCCTTAGAGATCGTGCTAACACTTGGTTCTCTTCTTTGCCTAAAAATAGTATTGATTCATGGAATAAGTGCAAAGATGCTTTTATCTCTAAGTATTTTTCTCCCGCTAAGATCATCTCTCTTAAAAACGATATTATGAATTTTAAGCAACTTGATCATGAGCATGTCGCACAAGCTTGGGAGAGGATGAAATTAATGATACGTAATTACCCTACTCATGGTTTGAATTTATGGATGATTATACAAAAATTTTATGCCAGATTGAATTTTGCTTCTAGAAATCTTTTAGATTCGTCCGTGGGAGGCACTTTTATGGAAATCGCTTTAGGATAAGCTACTAAACTCCTAGATAATATTATGGTTAATTATTCTCAATGGCACACCGAAAGATCCACTAGTAAAAAAGTTCATGCGATTGAAGAGATTAATGTTTTGAGTGGAAAGATGGATGAACTTATGAAATTGTTTGCTAATAAGAGTGTTTCTTCTGATCCTAATGATACGCCTTTGTCCACTTTGATTGAGAATAATAATGAATCTATGGATGTGAATTTTGTTGGTAGGAGCAATTTTGGTAACAACATGTATAGAGGAAACTTTAATTCTAAACCGTTTCCTAATAATTCCTCCAATAATTATGGTAATTACTACAACAACTATTATGGAAATTTTAATAAGATTCCCTCTGATTTTGAGACTAGTGTTAAAGAAGTTATGTGTTCGCAAAAGAATTTCAATGCTTTGGTTGAAGAAAAATTGCTTAAGATTTATGTGTTGGCTAGGAACGTGGACATAATTTCTCTTGATGTTGATTATTTGAAACTTAGATCTATTCCACCTAAGCATGATATCAATGAGTCTCTCAAAGCCATGAGAATTTCCATTGATGAGTGCAAAGAAAGAACTACTAGGATGCGTGCTAAAAAAGATTGCTTTTATGCATAGCTAGGGGCGTTAAATGATAGCGCTTGTTGGGAGGCAACCCAATTTTATTTTTGTTCTTTACTTTTTGTTCCTATTTAGTAATAAATAATTTATCTATCCCTTGTTATGATTGTGTTTTTATGTTTAAATTAGTGTTTGTGCCAAGTAAAGCCTTTAGGATCTTCTTGGGTGATTGTTGTTTGATCTTGCTGAAAAAACAGAAAGCATGCGCTCACGAGAATAATTTTCATTTTTTACCAGACAGTGATAAAATACCGATTCCAACTGCAATAGATCAATATAAAAATTATTTAGGTCTTCCTTATTTTTCAGAATTTTTCGGAGTTACAGAAGTATTCGAAACCTCCAAATTTCTACAAACTGTTCTTTTTTGACAGATTCTGTTTTTCGTGTGTTGTATGCTTATTTTGATGAAACTATGGCTAGTATCGGGGCGTATGAACCATAGAGAAGTTAGAATACAATAGGTTTAACACCAATATAAATAAATAATGAGTTAATTATAGTACATTAAAGTGGTGGTTTGCTTTCTTATACTAATGGAGCTCATGAGATTTTCTGTTGAGTTTTGTGTTGTGAAGTTTTCAAGTTTTTGGGTAAAGATTTGATGGATTTTGGAACAAGGAGTGGCAAGAGCCTAAGCTTGGGGATGCCCATCGCACCCCAAGGTAAAATTCAAGGACAACCAAAAGCCTAAGCTTGGGGATGCCCCGGAAGGCATCCCCTCTTTCGTCTTCGTCTATCGGTAACTTTACTTGAGGCTATATTTTTATTCACCACATGATATGTGTTTTGCTTGGAGCGTCTTGTGTGATTTGATTCTTTGATTTTTAGTTTACCACAATCATCCTTTCTGTACACACCTTTTGGGAGATCCACACATGAATCGGAATTTATTAGAATACTCTATGTCCTTCACTTATATATTTTGAGCTAGATAATTTGCTCTAGTGCTTCACTTATATCTTTTTAGAGCATGGTGGTGGTTTTGTTTTATAGAAATTATTGATCTCTCATGCTTCACTTATATTATTTTGAGAGTCTTTTAGAACATCATGGTAATTTTCTTTGGTTATGAAATTGGTCCTAACATGATGGGCATCCAAGATGGGTATAATAAAAACTTTCATATAGAATGCATTAAAAACTATGAGAATTTTGATACTTGATAATTGTTTTTAGATATAAAGGTGGTGATATTTGAGGGAGTCCTGCACTAAGGGGTCCTCGGGCGTCCGACCTATTATCCATGGGCCGAACTGATGGGCTATGAAGACATGAAGACCGAAGAATGCACCGTGTCCGGATTGGACTCTACTTGGCGTGGATGGCAAGCTTGGCGACCGAAGATTCCCTCTTATGTAACCGACTCCATGTAAACCCTAGATCCCCTCGGTGTCTATATAAACCGAAGGGGATAGTTCGGAAAGGACAACACATATATACTCATTACCATATTCATAGGCTGGGCTTCAAGGGTTTAGCCATTACGATCTCGTGGTAGATCAACTCTTGTAACACCCATATTCATCCATATCAATCAAGCATGACGTAGGGTATTACCTCCATAGAGAGGGCCCGAACCTGGGTAAACATTGTGTCCCCTGTCTCCTGTTACCATCGATCCTAGATGCACAGTTCGGGACCCCCTACCCGAGATCCGCCGGTTTTGACACCGACATTGGTGCTTTCATTGAGATCTCCACCGTGCCGTCGATGAAAGGTTCAATGGCCCCTTCAATCATCAATAATGACGTCATCCAAAGAGGAATCTTCCTCCCCGGACAGATCTTCGTATTCGGCGGCTTCGTACTACGGGCCAAATCGCTTGGCCATCTGGAAAAGATCGACAGCTATGCCCCTAGCCATCAGGTCAGATTCGGTAGTGTAAGCTACGCCGCGGATATCCGGGGAGACTTTATCTTCGAGGGATTTGAGCCCGCGGCGATCGCTGCCCCTCGTCCCAATGAACGTGACTTAAATCTGTCATCGGATCACACCCAGGAGATGGTTCCTGTGGCTGCAATGACCTTAGAGCCGAAGCAGATCGAGCCATCCGAGGCCGCAGAGTCCGCGGCATTGGAGCCGCACATGGACTCGACGCCCTACAATATTCGCTTTAACGGAACTTCGGACTCGTCTCTGGCTATAAGTTCTGGATTGTGTATGCCTGCGGACACCGAGCTAGATCGGTTATCGATCTTCGAGTTCAGCGTCGCTGACGTTTTCCAGCACTCGCCTTTGGGGGACATGCTAAAATCTTAAAGAATTTGTCCTTGGAGAAGGACTCACAGCCGAACCATGTCCAGTTTGAGCTCGAGATGGGTGATGAGGAATTTTGCTTCCCACCCGCCACCCAATTCATCGCCACCGTCGATGACTTAACCGACGTGCTTGACTATGGCTCAGAAGACATCGACGGTATGGACGACGATGCCGACAAGGAGCAAGGCCAAGACCCGCCATTCACTGGACGTTGGACGGCTACCTCTTCGTATGACATGTACATGGTTGATACACCTAAAGAATCCGGCGACGACAAAGAAGAGCCAGATGCGAATAAAGCCGCCGGGACACAGTCCAAGCGCCGGCGGCCCAAATGTCGCCCAAGACCCGCCGCTCAAAGCATGGCAACACTGGCACCGGAGTAAATAGTACTCTGGGTAACACCGAAAACAATGAAGACCCTATCGGGGCTACATCTGAACAGGAACACGACAGCAGGCAAGACAACCCTGACGAACAGGCCATAGAAGATGACTTGGAGGATGATAGTTACTGTCCACCCCCCGAGGAGGAGACAAGCCTTGGCAATAAAGACTTCATCGTGCCTGAGGATCCTCTCGAGCAGGAGCGCTTTAAGCTTCAGCTCGTAGCCACTGCAAGGAGCCTGAAAAAGAAACAACAATAGCTTCAAGCCGAACAAGACTTGCTCGTCGACAGATGGACTGATGTCCTGACAGCCGAGGAATACGGCCTCAACCGCCCATCCAAGAGCTACCCGAAATGCAGACTGCTACCTCAATTCGATGAGGAGGCACCAGAGCACATACCTCCCTCGCGTAATGTGGACCGACCACCACGTGGTCGGGATAGAGCGGCCGAACGACCACCCCGTTGTCGGGATAAAGTGGCAACTCAGGCCGAACAACAGAACGCCTCGCCACCCGAAATAGGGATGGAAGAGGCCGGAGTCATACGTACGACCTCTGACAGACCCTGGACAGTAGAGCAGGACACACAAGATCTATATATGGATCACAAGGAAGCTTCCATACTCGGGATGATAGCCACCTATTCGGATGTGACAAACTTAATCACACCCGGGCCGATAACCACAAACGGACGTCGTCGGAGATACGCCGTGACACGGCCCGCTATAGAGGCGCCGCACACCCTCTCTGCTTCACAGACGAGGTGCTAGATCATGAATTCCCCGAGGGATTCAAGCCTATCAATATTGAATCATACGACAGAACAACCGACCCCGCAGTGTGGATCGAAGACTTTATTCTTCACATACACATGGCCCGAGGAGATGCCCTCCATGCCATCAAATACCTCCCATTAAAGCTCAAAGGACCAGCTCGACACTGGCTAAATAGTCTGCCTGAGAACTCCATCGGCGGCTGGGAGGACTTGGAAGAGGCCTTCCTTGACAACTTCCAGGGTACATATGTCCGGCCACCCAATGCTCATGACTTAAGCCACATAGTCCAACAATCCAGAGAATCAGCCAGAAAATTCTGGACTAGGTTCCTAACCAAAAAGAACCAGATCATCGACTGTCCGGACGCCGAAGCCCTAGCGGCCTTTAAGCATAGCATCCAGGACGAATGGCTTGCTCGCCACCTCGGCCAAGAAAAGTCGAGATCCATGGCAGCCCTCACGGCACTCATGACCCACTTTTGCGCAGGAGAGGATAGTTGGCTGGCTCGCAGTACAAACACAGCCAACAAAACAGGCCCCTCCGAGGCCAAAAATAGGACCGGCAAGCTCCGGCGCAACATACACAAACGCCGAAGCAATGTCGATAACGCCGAGGACACTACAGTTCACGCCGGATTCAGTGGCTCAAAGTTCGGCCAGCGAAAGAAGCCCTATAAAAGGAGCAGCGGAGGACCATCCAGCTTGGACCGCATACTAGATCGTCCTTGCCAAATACATGGAACCCCAGATAAGCCATCCAACCATACTAACAGAGATTGCCGGGTCTTTAAACAAGCCAGCAAGGTCAACAGCAGAAACAAGGAAGGAGAATCACAAAGCAAGGACGATGACGAGGAGCCCCGACAGCCGAACACTGGGGAGCAAAAGAAATTCCCCCCTCAAGCCAAAAGGGTGAACATAATATACGCCACACGCATCCCCAAAAGGGAGCGCAAGCACGCACTTAGGGACGTCTATGCGTTAGAGCTAGTCGCCCTGAAATTCAATCCGTGGTCGTCATTTCCGATCACCTTTGACCGCCGAGATCATCCAACCAGCATTCGCCATGGCGGTTCAGCCGCACTGGTCCTCGGCCCAATCATCGATGGATTTCACCTGACACGAGTCCTAATGGATGGTGGTAGCAGCCTCAACCTGCTCCATCAGGATACAACACATAAAATGAGCATCGACCCCTCATGGGTCAAGCCCACAAAGACTACCTTTAAAGGAGTCATACCAGGCGTAGAGGCCCGTTGCATGGGCTCAATAACGCTGGAGGTAGTATTCGGCTCCCCGGATAACTTCCGAAGCGAAGAACTAATCTTCGATATCGTCCCATTTCGTAGTGGCTATCATGCCCTACTCGGACGAACTGCATTCGCTAAATTCAATGCGGTGCCACATTACGCTTACCTCAAGTTCAAGATGCCCGGCCCACGGGGCATCATTACAGTAAATGGAAACACGAAACGCTCCCTCCGTACAGAGGAGCACACAGCCGCCCTAGCAGCATAAGTACAGAGCGGCCTTCTCAAGCAGCATTATAATCATGCTGCCGAGCCCCTGGACATCAGCAAGAGGGTCCGGACCACACTACAGCAGGACAGCTCGGCTCATCAAGAGCCGAATTAGCAATTTGACCTCCGTCCCAGCCCCGATGAGGCATTGGCACTAATACTGCGCGTGCACAGACTACGCACTCAAAACACCTTGGGAATCGATGGAGGCACAACTCATTCGCGATCCACTGTACAGCTCGACTGACCCTGGATTCACACACTCTTACTTTTCCTTTTTACGGGTTTTCTTCTCTTTTCGAGGTCTATGTGGACAACCCACTTGCAAAACACACCAAGGAGGCAAGGAGCTCCGGCTTACAAGGGAATCCCCAGGTGGTCTCCACTAAACGATCACCATACTTGTTTTACATACCTGCACGCCGCTCGCCCTTGGTTACGGCATGTTAAATATCTTTACTTGCTTATCGCCTTATTTGCACAAAGTACTCCTTGACATACTAATTACATCACAATGGTGAATGAATGGTGGTGTCATCTTATTGCCTATATTTCCTGTTTTCTCACCTTTGTATATACTACTTACACGTACACCATGGTATGTAATACTACGCCAGGGGCTTCATTACACCATGCATTATGGCAATAAAAGTCCGAACACTTTTACAGTATAGTTCGGCACCCCAAACTTATATCATTATATGCATCAGCTCCGAATCATGTCTTTGGTCAATAGTTGGGTTGCCTGGCTCCTGTGCTTACTACCTTACGTTCCGCTATATCGGCTAGGGTAGTAAAGGGAGAACTACTGCGATTGTGTCTCAGTTCTTTCGGAGGAGCACCTTGGTAGAGAAAGCCGAAAACTGACTGTCATGATGCGGCGAGAGCTGGTCAGCTGTTCGAGAGGTCCCAAATCGTTAGAGATTTTTTCTGCTTCTTGCGAAGAATCGGTTCCTCCAATTAGGCGTATCCAACGCCCCTAGTTCGGCCTTCCGAATACCAGGGGCTTCACCAACTTTATTAATTGTCAAACTCCTATGGCTATGTGAGGGCGGTAAATGCTGTATAGTCTGATTGCCTTGTTCGTTGCGCTAAACACCTCCTTTAAGGACCAGAATTTGGAGTAAAGAGTGTTTAGATTTATCCCGAACACCCCCGTACTATCTACGTGGGGGCAGAAGCCGACGACTAGTCAACCCTCAGATTTCATAAAACGGCCGCACATGAGGTAAAATGTAAATCAGAAGCATTATAATACATAACATCATTGCTCCATATTACACGACAGGATAATACAAATGTTCTCATGGGAATATAACATCCTTTGAACATTTCTCCGCCACAAGGCGCGACCCCTCCAGGACGCCATCAAAATAGTGCTCGGGTCGATGATGCCCCTTGCCCTCCAGCGGCCCCTCGGTCATGAGCTTCTTGGCATCCAGCTTTGCCTAGTGTGTCTTGACGCGGGCAAAGGCCATATGCGCACCTTCAGTACAGACCGACCTCTTCACGGCTTCAAGCCGCGGACAGGCACTTACAAGCCAATTAACAAGTCCGAAATAGCTGCTAGGTATAGGCTCAGCAGGCCACAGCCGGACTATCAGGTCCTTCATGGCTAGCTCTGCCGACTTGTGCAGCTCGACCCACTGCTTTAGCTGGTCAGTGAAGAACAACGAATATTCGGGTCCAAGATATTGGGACCAGAATAGCTTCTCCATATACATCCCTTGTTCGGCTCTATAATGCTCGGCAGCATCAGATATACTATGCGGCAGATCCGTAAACGCCCCTGGAAAACCCAAATTCGGATAAGTACAAGGAACGTTTCTTCTACATATTTGCTTTGCACGACGAAAAAATTACCCGCCGCAATCTCCTTGGCCGCCTGAATCTCCTGGAGGGAGTTTTGGGCTTCGGCTCGTGCATCCTGTGCGCTCCATCTAGCCTTCGCTGGTTCGGACTCTTACGCCTTACAATCGCGCTCCAAGGACACAAATCTCTCGATCGCACCCTGGAGCTTTTGCTTCACCTTGCCAACCCGGGCCTCGTGCTTCTCGAGCGTGGCATGTTCCTTGGCCGCTTTGTCCTCGGCCTCGGCCAACGCTTACTTGAGGGCTGCCACCTCGGTCGTGGCACCTAATAAAGTTCATGATAACTCAGTCTGGATGGACTACTCATTTTTTTAAAAGACACCAGTAGGTCACTACATACCTTGGCTATCCTCCAGTTGCTTCTTTACGAGGCCGAGCTCTTCCTCGGCCCGCTCCAGTTTCCGCTTCAGTCCGGAGACCTCCGCAACATGAGCGGTGGCAGCCTGCAACAATGCCTGCTTACCCAAACGGACAACTTACGTTAGACTCCTGTGATTTTTCTTCTTGATCCTCTGTCCGACTTTTTCTTTCCGAACACCAAACAGAGCATCAGGGGCTACTGTCTATACGGTAATATTTTTTACAATGACATTACTCACCTCAAAGCCTGTTAGAAGGCTGGTGCAGGCTTCGGTCAGTCCGCTTTTGACAAACTGAACCTTCTCTATTACCGTGTCCATTAGGATACGATGCTCATCCATGATAGAGGCGCCTCGTAGTGCCTTCAGCGGATTATCCGGTGCCTCTAGTTGGACAGAGGTCACCGGTGGAACAGGCACATCCCCTCCTTGGGGGGAATGCCATTCGTCGGACCCCGGAGCCATGTAGATCTCTGGAGTGGTATCCGGCTGAGGCCCGAAGGGAACTCGGGCCCCGTCACCGGTCCCCGTGGGGACTTTTTCCCCCGTATGTCCAGCGGCCGAGGAGTCATCCAGGGGCGTCACCCTGATGGTCTCTGGAATCTCCCCCAGGCCTAGGAAAGTCTTTTTGGATGCCACCTCGTCGTCACCCTTGGGTGAGATGGAATGAGCAGGTGGCGGAGACATGCTAGCCATCTCCTTTGAGTCCAGTGAATCCTCTGTCGAGGATCGCGGGGAGCCATCGCGTGCCGGACTGCAACGACAAGGTTTAATATGCGTCAATGTTACAAACCGAGAAGGCTAGACATTTTTTATTCTGGTACTCACGAGGCGGCCCGAGGCTTGGTACGACGAGGTCGCTCCGGACTGCTGTCGACATCCCACGCGGAGTTATCCGCGAAGGAGCCTCTCCCCCTCTTGGGCGCCTCCGCCTCCAAACTCGTGGAGGCCTCCCTTTTCTCCCTTCCTCTCGCGGGAGGGGAGTCGCCTTCCTCCTCGTCGTCATCGTCGGCGACTGAGGGGTCTGTCTCGTCATCAAACGAGATGACCAAGGTGCTCCTTCTGCGAAGCCCACGCCTGGTCCCCTTGACCGTGGTTTTGACCTTCTTCTTCGGCACGTCGTAAGGCGCCGAAAATAGCATCTTGGTGAGTAGTGGGGTTTCTTCGTCTTCGGGCAGCGGAGCCGGACTATTAATCCGTCTCGCTAGATCGACCCAGGCCTAAAAAAGAAATTGACAAGAAGGCTTAGTATAATTCCTCGAAGTGTGCCCTTAAAGACTATACCTTGACGGCTTACCAAATTGGCCTGATGCTTAAAGTTGAGCCCGCGATCTTTGGTCAAGGGTGGTGGCGTCTCGCTGCCCTTGAAGAGCACCTTCCAGATATCTTCGTGCGTCGTGCCAAAGAGCCTTAGCAGCGTCTATTGCTCGGTCGGATCGAACTCCTACAAATAACAGGTCCGGCGCTGACATGGAAGGATCCGGTGTACAAGCATGACCTGGATCACATCAATGAGCTTGATCTTCCGGCTTATCATATTCTAGAGGCACGTTTGGAGCCCCGTGATCTCTTCCAGAGATCCCCAGGTCAGGCCCTTCTCCTGCCAGGAGGTAATCCGCATCGGGACTCTGAATCGGAATTCGGGAGCCGCCGCCCAGTTGGCGTCGCGCGGCTCGGTGATATAGAACCTTCCCGATTGCCATCCCTTCACCGTCTCTACGAAGGAGCCTTCGAGCCAGGTGGTATTGGGCATCCTGCCCACCATGGCACCTCCGCACTCGGCCTGTTGGCCGTGCACCACCTTTGGCTTTACATAAAAAGTCTTCAGCCATAGGCCAAAGTGAGGTGGGATGCGGAGAAAGGCTTCACACACAACTATGAATGTGGAGATATTGAGGATAAAGTTGGGGGCCAGATCGTGGAAGTCCAACCCATAGTAAAACATCAATCCACGGACAAATGGATGAAGAGGGAATCCCAGCCCATGGACGAAGTGTGTGAGAAACATAACCCTCTCATGGGGATCGAGGGTAGGGACGATCTGCCCTTTTTCCGGGAGTCGGTGAGCAATCTCCTTGGCTAGATAGCCGGCCTCCCGGAGCTCCGTGATGTTCTTCTCCTTAACGGAGGAGGCCATCCACTTGCCTCCAGCTCTGGATCCAGACATGATTGGAGTGCCTTCTCGAACGAGGAAAAGCCGAAAGCTTGGGCTCTAGAGCTCAAGGACGGAAGGACTGGAGATGAATAAGGGTGTGGGTAAAGGAAGAGTGTCCTTATCCCCTTATAAAGGCCGTGAATATCAAGCGCCTCCCCACTCGCTTTGAACTCGCCTATTCCCGAGAGTTGTGCAAAACGACACGGTTAGGGTACCCACGCCCGTATTGATGAGGATCTCGTAATAAGGGGGGCACGATCTCTGCTTCGACAAGACATGCCAATGACAACCGCATCTCGCAATGCGGAGCGGCAGACGAACAACAGTTCGAAATTACGACCGGATAAACGCGATGTCATGTTGTAAAAACTGTCAGCGGATTAGACTCGTGTAAGAATACATATTCTCTCTATGGTTATATGTGGTGTGTGTGATAGGTCCGGATACTATCATCGCATCCAGAGACTATCTTGAAGCTCGAATAGAAGGGAACCCGCCTTGCAATGCCGAAGACAAATCTTCGTGCGAGACTCCTCGTCATTGAAGCCAGGTTTAGGGGCTGCTGGGGGAGTCCTGGACTAAGGGGTCCTTGGGCGTCCGGCCTATTATCCATGGGCCGAACTGATGGGCTGTGAAGACATGAAGACCAAAGAATGCACCGTGTCCGGATTGGACTCTACTTGGCGTGGACGGCAAGCTTGGCGACCGAAGATTCCCTCTTATGTAACCGACTCCTTGTAAACCCTAGATCCCTTTGGTGTCTATATAAACCGAAGGGGATAGTCCGGAAAGGACAACACATATATACTCATTAGCATATTCATAGGCTGGGCTTCCAGGGTTTAGCCATTATGATCTCGTGATAGATCAACTCTTGTAACACCCATATTCATCAATATCAATCAAGCAGGACGTAGGGTATTACCTCCATAGAGAGGGTCCGAACCTGGGTAAACATTGTGTCCCCTGTCTCTTGTTACCATCGATCCTAGACGCACAGTTCGGGACCCCCTACCCGAGATCCGCCAGTTTTGACACCTACAATATTAGAGTCATGCTAGTTGAGTAATTGTGAAATTGAGAAATACTTGTGTTGAGGTTGGCAAGTCCCGTAGCATGCACGTATGGTAACCGTTGTGTGACAAATTTGAAGAATGAGGTGTTCTTTGATTGCCTTCCTTATGAGTGGCAGTCGGGGACGAGCGATGGTCTTTTCCTACCAATCTATCCCCCTAGGAGCATGCACATAGTGCTTTGTTTTGATGACTTGTAGATTTTTGCAATAAGTATGTGAGTTCTTTATGACTAATGTTGAGTTCATGGATTATACGCACTCTCACCCTTCCACCATTGCTAGCCTCTCTTGTGTCGTCCAACTTTCGCCGGTACCATAAACCCACCATTTACCTTCCTTAAAACAGCCACCATACCTACCTATTATGACATTTCCATAGCCATTCCGAGATATATTGCCATGCAACTTTCCACCGTTCCATTTATTATGACATGCTTCATCATAGTCATATTGCTTTGCATGATTATGTAGTTGACATCGTATTTGTGGCATGGCCACCATTCATAATTTTTTATACATGTCACTCTTGATTCATTGCACATCCCGGTATACCGCCGGAGGCATTCACTTAGAGTCATATTTTGTTCTAAGTATCGAGTTGTAATTCTTGAGTTGTAAGTAAATAAAAGTGTGATGATCTTCATTATTAGAGCATTGTCCCATGTGAGGAAAGGATGATGGAGACTATGATTCCCCCACAAGTCGGGATGAGACTACGAACGAAAAAAGAGGCCATAAAAAAGAGAGAAGGCCCAAACAATAAATAAATAAATAAATAAATAAATAATTGAGAGAAAAAGAGAGAAGGGGCAATGCTACTATCCTTTTTCCACACTTGTGCTTCAAAGTAGCACCATGATCTTCATGATAGAGAGTCTCTTATGTTGTCACTTTCATATACTAGTGGGAATTTTTCATTATAGAACATGGCTTGTGTATTCCAATTATGACCTTCCTCAAATTTCCCTAGGTCTTCATGAGCAAGCAAGTTGGATGCACACCCACTTAGTTTCTTTTGCTGAGCTTTCATACACTTATAGCTCTAGTGCATCCGTTGCATGGCAATCCCTACTCACTCACATTGATATCTATCGATGGGCATCTCCATAGCCCATTGATACGCCTAGTTGATGTGAGACTATCTTACTCCCTTTTGTCTTCTCCACAACCACCTTTCTATTCCACCCATAGTGCTATGTCCATGGCTCACGCTCATATATTGCATAAAGTTGAAAAAGTTTGAAAGGGCTAAGTATGAAACAATTGCTTGGCTTGTCATCAGGGTTGTGTATGATGGGGGAATTTTGTGTGACAGAAATGAAGCATGGCCAAACTATATGATTTTGTAGGGATGAGCTTTCTTTGGCTATGTTATTTTGAGAAGACATAATTACTTGGTTAGTATGCCTGAAGTATTATTATTTTTATGTTAATACTAAACGTTTGTCTTGAATCTTTTGGATCTGAACATTCATGCCACAATAAAGGAAATTACATTGAAATTACGTTAGGTAGCATTCCACATCAAAAATTCTGTTTTTATCATTTACCTACTCGACAACCATCAGGAATTAAGCTTGGGGATGCTTGATATGTCTCCAATGTATCTATAATTTTTGATTGTTCCATGCTATTATATTATCTGTTTTGGATGTTTAATGGGCTTTAATATGCAGTTTTATATTATTTTTGGGACTAACCTATTAACCGGAGACCCAGTGCCAGTTTCTGTTTTTTTTGCCTATTTTAGTGTTTCATAGAAAAGGAATATCAAACTTAATCCAAATGGAACGAAACCTTCGCGAGGATCTTTCTTGGAACAAACGCAAACCAGGAGACTTGGAGTGGATGTCTGAAACTCCACGAAGCTTCCACGAGGCAGGGGCATGCCCATGGGGGTAGGCATGCCCCCACCCTCATGGGCCCCATGGAGCTCCACCGACATACTTCTTTCACCTATATATACTCTTATACCCTAAAAACATCAAGGGGAGCCACGAAATCACTTTTCCACCTGCCGCAACCTTCTGTACCCGTGAGATCCCATCTGGGGACTTTTCCGGCGATCTGCCGGAGGGGGATTCGATCACAGAGGGCTTCTACATCAACACCATAGCCTCTCTGATGATGTGTGAGTAGTTTACCACAGACCTTCGGGTCCATAGTTATTAGTTAGATGGCTTCTTCTCTCTCTTTGGTTTTCAATACAAAGTTCTCCTCGATGTTCTTGGAGATCTATTCGATGTAATACTTTTTGCGGTGTGTTTGCCGAGATCCGATGAATTGTGGATTTATGATCAAGTTTATCTATGAACAATATTTGGTTCTTCTCTTAATTCATATATGCATGATTTGATATCTTTGCAAGTCTCTTCGAATTATCGGTTTAGTTTGGCCTACTAGATTGACCTTTCTTGCAATGGGAGAAGTGCTTAGCTTTGGGTTCAATTTTGCGGCGTCCTTTCCCAGTGATAGTAGGGGCAGAAAGGCACGTATTGTATTGTTGGCATCGAGGATAAAATGATGGGGTTTATATCATATTGCTTGAGTTTATCCCTCTACATCATGTCATCTTTCCTAAAGCATTACTCTGTTCTTATGAACTCAATACTCCAGATGCATGCTAGATAGCGGTCGATGTGTGGAGTAATAGTAGTAGATGCAGAATCATTTCGGTCTACTTAACATGGACGTGATGCCTATATTTCATAATCATTGCCTAGATATTCTCATAACTATGTGCTCTTCTACCAATTGCTCGGCAGTAATTTGTTCACCCGCCGTAATACATGCTATCATGAGAGAAGCCACTAGTCAAACCTATGCCCCCGGGTCTCTTTCTTATCATATAGCATCTCTTTTATTATTGCATCTCGTTTACTATTTTGCAATATATACAATAATAATACCAAACATATTTATCTTATTATCTTTATCAGATCTCACTTTCCTAAGTGACCGTGAAGGGATTGACAACCCCTTTATCACGTTGGTTGCGAGGTTCTTGATTGTTTGTGCAGGTACTAGGTGACTTGCGTGTTATCTCCTACTGGATTGATACCTTGGTTCTCAAAAACTGAGGGAAATACTTACGCTACTTTGCTGCATCACCCTTTCCTCTTTAAGGGAAAAACCAACGCATGCTCAAGAGGTAGCACCTGCTGGCCAGACACCAGCGTTCTCCTTCCCGGCCTTGTAGGCGGCAGCCCACCATTCTTCGATCTCCGCCAAGCTCTCCTCACCACGGCGTGCAGCCTCTTTTTTCTTGCGGCGGCGGGACTCTCTTTCTTTACCGCTTTCTGCCTTTTCCGCTCCTTCTGTGCGGCTTTAACTGCCTCTAGATCCACCACCCATTCGGCCATGGCAGCCTCAAAGTCCGCCCATGCAACTGTCTGGCCGCTGGCGGCGATGAACACGACGCGTTGAGATGCCACTCCTTCCTTACCATGTGTGCGGTCGCGGGCGGCGAGGAACGCGGCATGGTGGGATGCCATCACTTCCTTACCAGTTTACTGTGTGCTACGGTGCCATGGACGACGCCTGGAGAGAGCTCTGGGACGGAGGGGCCGGGAAGACGTACAGTGTGCTGGTATTCAAGAGCTCAACGACAAACGACAATAGAAATTTGGCTTCCCTTACAATTTTGCTCATTCATTATCGCACACGGTTCATCTCCGTCGCTTCTGGAAATAGTGTGCGCTGAGCCTATTGTGTGTTGCGTTATGATTGGCCGAAACCCCAGTCACGTGGATCACGCATGTGCACCGTAGGATGCGTCGCGATCGAACAACAATCCACGCCCCTCACATCACACCCGTGCACCTGTAGCTGGATTGGATTTATATGTGCTAAATGCCTAGAAAATGCACATAATCCCCTAAATATGGTAAATGAGCCTGGAAAAATGCCAAATTTGAACTAGGTGATTTGCAGGGTGTATTTTCATCATAGAAAAAAACTCCAGGGCAAAGAACGAAGAAAATTTGGATTCCCCTTCAATCTTGGGGATTTCCCTCTCGAAAGCATGGAACTTCCTCGGTGATGGTTCGATTTATGAAGGGCATGCATGATGACATAAGCCAAACCTTCTCAAATTTTTACCAGGGCATGGTGAGGTCATACCATGGCACCATGCCAGGCGTCATGTTTTTTCAGCATTTATTTCATTTTTTCTATAGTTTAAAACCCAACAAACAAACATTTGTGGTTGACTATTGCCACACATTTCATTGAAATATCTGTCTAAAAGGCATGAGAATTTATTAAATGGCACGAGCATGGTTTTCTAGGCCATTCTTGTGGACACTTTCATCCATCGATTGTTTGAACTTGAATTATGTGCATTAATGCCTAGGAAATGCACATAATCTCCTAAATATGGCAAATGAACTCGGAAAAGTGCCAAATTTGAACACGGTGATTTGCAGGTTGTATGTTCATCATAGAAAAAAAACTCATGGACAAAGGACAAAGAAAATTTGGACCCCCCTTCAATCTTGGTGATTTCCCCCTCGAAACCATGAAACTTCCTCGGTGATGGTTCGATTTATGAAAGGTGCGCATCACTACATAAGGAAAACATTCTCCAATTTTTACCAGGGCATGATGGGGCCATACCATGGCACCACGCCAAGCGTCATGTTTTCCAACCATGTGTTTCATTTTTTGTATAGTTGTTAACCAAGTAAACGACGCGTTTATGGTTGACTATTGCCACACATTTCCTTGAAATATCTGCCCATTCCTTGTAAAAGGCATGAGAATGTACTAAATAACACGAGCATGGTTTTCTAGGCCGTTCTTGTGCACCTTTTCATGCACTGATTGTTTGAATTTGAATTATGTCCATTAATGTCTAGAAAATGCACATAATCCCCTAAATATGGTAAATGAGCCCGGGAAAATGTCAAATTTGAACAAGTTGCATTTGAGGCGGTATGTTGATCGTTGAAAAAAATTGAATGACAAACTAGGACGAAAATTTGTATTCCCCTTCAATCTTGGGGATTTCCCTCTTGAAAGCATGGAACTTCCTCGGTGATGGTTCGATTTATGAAGGGCGTGCATGATGACACATAAGCCAAACCTTCTCAATTTTTTACCAGAGCATGGTGAGGTCATACCATGACACCATTGCAGACGTCATATTTTTAAGCATTTATTTCATTTTTTATATAGTTGAAAACCCAATAAACAAATATTTGTGGTTGACTATTGCCAAATATTTCATCGAAATATCTATCCATTATTCCTTGTAAAAGGCATGAGAATTTACTAAATGGCACGAGCATGCATGGTTTTTCAGGCCATTCTTGTGGACCCTTTCGTGCACAGATTGTTTGAACTTGAATTGTGTGCATTAATGCCTAGGAAATGCACATAATTCCCTAAATATGGCAAATGAACCTGGAAAAGTGCCAAATTTGAACACGGTGATTTGCAGGTTGTATGTTCATAGAAAAAACTCATGGACAAAGGACAAAGGAAATTTTGACCTCCCCCCTTCAATCTTGGTGATTTCCTCCTCGAAACCATGAAACTTCCTCAGTGATGGTTCGTTTTATGAAAGGCGTCCATGATGACATTTTTACCAGGGCACGGTGAGGTCATACCATGGTAGCACACCAGGCGTCATGTTTTTCCAAGCATGTATTTCATTTTTGTATAGTTGTTAACCCAGTAAACGACGTGTTTATGGTTGACTATTGCCACCCATTTCCTTGAAATATCTGCCCATTCCTTGTAAAAGGCATGAGAATGTACTAAATAGCACGAGCATTGTTTTCCAGACCATTCTTGTGCACCTTTTCATGCACCGATTGTTGGAATTTGAATTATGTGCATAATTAATGCCTAGAAAATGCACATAATCCCCTAAATATGGTAAATGAGTTTGGAAAAATGTCAAATTTGAACACGTTGCATTTGAGGCGGTATGTTGATCGTTGGAAAAAAACTGAATGACAAACTAGGACGGAAATTTGGATTCCCCTTCAATCATGGTGATTTACCTCTCGAAAGCATTGAACTTCCTTGGTGATGGTTCGATTTATGAAGGGCGTGCATGACGACATAAGTCAAACCTTCTCAGCTTTTAACCAGGGCACAGTGAGGCCATACCATGGCACCGTGCCGGCCGTCATGTTTTTCAAGCACATATTTCATTGTTCTATAGTTGATAACCCAGTAAATGACGTGTTTGTGGTTGACTATTGCCACACATTCCATTGAAATCTCTGCCCATTCCTTGTAAAAGGCTTGAGAAATTACTAAATACCACGAGTATGGTTTTTCCGGACCGTTCTTGTGTGCGTTCATGCCTACAAAATGCACATAATCCCCTAAATATTGTAAATGAACCCGGAAAAGTGTCAAATTTGAACACGGTGATTAGCAGGGTTTATGTTCATCATAGAAAAAAACTCATGGATGAAGGACAAAGGAAATTTGGATTCCCATTCAATCTCGGTGATTTACTATCGCACACGATTCATCTTCGTCTCCTTTGCGAACCGTGTGTGTTCACTCACACATGCAAAAGGAAAAGAAAACCCTCGCCCACGTCGTCCCCACTCACTCGCCACAGACTCCTCCGCAACTCTGCACCCTAAGCTCGACGGCTGTTGGCAGCGGCCGTAGGTCGCGCTCCAAACGACACCAGATTTCGCCTCCACCGCTTTCCGCCGCCTATCTGCACCGACATTCTAGACTCTGGTCGACTGGGGGTTTCTGCGGGATTGGGTCGGGGATTTTTCTCATGGAGAAGGTAATCAACTTAATTAGCGAAATGTTCACTCATCTCTTATCGTAGTCCATCCGTCGCTGTTAATCAACCGGTGGAAATCGCCATGGATTCATTTTTGTTCTAGTTGATTCGTGGGTGTTCATTCATGTGTCCACAGTGCAAGCACAAATCGGGAAATTGTGGTCGTGGCCAGTCGGAAACCAAGTTCTATCTCACTATTCCGGATGACTTCAGGGAGCTCTTGGTATGTTCAATCTCAACCTAACATGGTCGGCATGGCCTAAATTTGTGAACATATACCATATGTTGCTGCATTATCTATATATTTGCATCAAATCTTGGTTACATTATCTATTTTTAATTCTATATTTTTGTACTTTGCTTTCATCTATATATATATATGGATCTGCTCTATTATTTCAATATATATAATTTACGATCTTAATTTTCATTTCAAGAAGTACATCCCTTCCTTTGCAAGAACAGGAGTAGAAGGAAATCTTGGGCTTTACTTTGCTGATGACTCCCAGGATGTCATATTAACAACGCAGCATGGATTTACAATGACGAGTAGCGTAAAACTTGATAAAGATGGTCACTCCTATTTAAATGCAGACATTTGGAGAAAAATGTCTAAGTGTTATGAACTGAAAGCTGTCAATAAAATTCTAGTGCGTGCACCACAGCCTGGTCTAATTAACATGGATGTTTACTTCCCCAACGTCATCAGCCGATCAAAGTTTGATCGAGGTTAGTGTCCTTTCAAATTTCTCCTTGCTGTCATATTACTATTTAAGCAACCAATTGATCACTATTTAAGCAACCAATTGTGATATCATATTTTGACTCCGTTCCTAGGCAGTAACAAATTCTATTTACCAATTTATGCGCACTATATATTATTCTGCCATGTTCTGAATAATAATACCTTTCCACCTTTTAAGCAGGATACGTTGGATGCATAGTGAACGATCTGTATGTTACTAAGCGTACCAAATTTCACTGGAAGGACTTGAAGAATGTCATAAACTTTGTTGATAATCTGACAGAGATAGCACAACATATGAATGCTGGATTTTGGATGGGATTAATTAGACCTATGGTGCACACACTGAACAAGACCAATTGTGTGCACAAAACGCTGGTAAAAAGTCTTATTTTAATGTTGATGCTCATAAACTATATATATCTTCAATGATATGTTACAATTGTTTTTATTCTACATGTCAACAGAAATTGCCCCCTGTAGCAGTTCCTGGATCGATTTCCCGGCGTGGTCGAATTACACTTGTGCCTGCTAATAACGCCAAAGTGATTGCAAGGTACTGCATTTCCCGCAGAAATGGAACCATTCAAATTAACAAGTTCTCTCTTCTCGTGGCAATGCATCCATATTGGAAAATTGGAGACACTATTGTACTCATGATCTACCAAGGCACAGGAGGGCTCTTCCTTTTCATTGACGAGATCGTGAGTCTCCGTGATCAAGCTGCTTCCAGTGGATAGTTGTGGTTGTTGGCCCACAGCCACTTAAAATGTGCTTGCTATTACTATATATGTTAAGTATGTAGATATGGACCATATGGTTGTTGGCCCTTAGCCTCTTAAAATGTGATATTTGGTACTATGTTAAGTATGTAGATATGGACCATATGGTTGTCAAAACCGTGTTACGAAGGTCCTCCTTTTGTCGAATAGTGTAACCACTATATATATGTTACTCAAATGTTGTTACCCAAGTTCATAAATTTTCATGGAAAGTATTAGTATCATACACAGTTCATTGAGTTTAAGCGTGTGCCCGATGACCAGAAGGCATTTGCATATTAACTGTCCATATTGCAAATTCACACACATGTTAACATAAGGGAACGTATGTGTATCATACTAATCATCGCACACGAGTACTCACCGATGCATCGTGTGCCATACTCTGCCACCGCAAGCAACTAGTTTGCATTTTTCAAAGTTTATTGTACACACAGAATTGCACACGAAGTAACTGCATTGACCGTCTGTGTTGTAATTTCTCATCGCAAACAGTTCATCTGAGTCAGCTGTTTGCCTCGTATCACACACATCTTGTTTACACGACTCATTTGTGTTCTTTTCGCTCATCGCAAACACTTCATCCATGTGAACTGTATGCCGCTTATCACACGCATCTTGTTAAGTTGAACCGTTTCTGTTGTGTTCCCTAATCGAAAATAGTTTGTCCGAGTTAACCGTATGCCGTATATCACACACACATTGATATTACTGCCCGTTTTTTTGTTCTACCTCATCGCAAACAGTTCGAATGGATTAACCGTGTGTCCTGCATCGCATACACATTATTATGGTTGCCTGTTTCTTTTGTTCTGCCTCATCTCATACAGTTTGAATGGATTAACCATGTGTCCTGCATCGCACATGCAACTAAAATCTCAACCGTGTTTGATGGCTCCGCCATTGCAAATGTTT
The DNA here is from genome assembly GCF_003073215.2 of Triticum urartu. NCBI lineage: Eukaryota > Viridiplantae > Streptophyta > Magnoliopsida > Poales > Poaceae > Triticum > Triticum urartu. Next base: position 280,304,866 of record NC_053026.1, read on the forward strand.
TGCACCTTTTTGACGGGTTTTTTACACCACCGTTTGCGATTATTGCATCGCACATAGTTTCGGCAAAGGGTCTCTGATCATAGTGTCCTGTTAGCAGTATCCTGCAGTAGTGATAAAGGATATTGATGCTACTACCTCCATCCATGAGCACTTCAGTGAACTTGTACCCTCCAACCTGAGGCGCAAACACCAAAGCTAACTGATCCAGATTGTCAATCCGAGGCGGATGATCTTCACAGCTCCATACAATAGGATGTTCAGACCATCGCAAGTATCGAGGGACTGCCGGCTCAACCGCGTTCACCGCCTGCTTATGAATCCTCTGATCTCGTTTGCACAAGCTTGTGGTAAACACATGATAATGAACACTATTCAGATGTTTCGGATTACTCTAATAACCAGACTGTTGCTGCTGATTCCCTTGACCAAATTGCTTATTAAAACCGCCTTGACTACCTTGGCCCTAAAAACTGGAGCTTGAACCGCCACCCCCAAAGCCAGGTCTGTGAGAACCGGATCCTGAGCCACTATTCGGGCCATGATTATTCTGGAAAAAACTGGAATTTATGTACTCCCTCATGATGAAGCAATCTTTCCAAAGATGACTTGCCGGCTTCTCTTGCGTACCGTGCTTCGAGCAAGGCTGATTCATCATCGCCTCAAGGTTGAACTTTCGCCTGCCAAACCGGGGAACTAACGACTTCCCCTTACGACACTGATTATTGTTCTGCATATTGGTGTTAGCCACAAAGTATACACCGTCGTCTGCCTTGCGCTTACCATTGCCACCTTGACCCGTCGTATTATGTTGCTATCCCTTTGCACTGCCACTCTTCTTCCCCTTGCTAGTCTTATCTTCATTAGACTCAGGGTCTTTAGTATTATCAGAGTTGGTGTCTTTAACGAGAGCCACCATGATCTCTCCCATATAATTGCAGTTACGCTTAAGCCGCCCCAGCTTCTGCTTAAGGGGAAGGAACTGGCAATTCTTTTTCCAACATCAAGACGACTGAACTGACATTGATACTATCTGATGAGTAGATAATTACCAAGATGCAGCGCACCCAATTGGTCGTTGACTCGCTCTCACCCTGGACGCAAGAATCCAGATCAAGAATCGACATAGGCTGCTTGCATGTGTCTTTGAAATTTTGAATAAAACACACCTTCAATTCAGCCCATGATCCGATGGAGTTAGCGGGCAATCCCTTCAGCCAAGTACGTGCCAGCCCATCCAATGTCATGCTGAAGTATTTAGCACATGCAGCATCACTGACATCCAACATCTCCATGTCCATCTCATAACTCTCAATCCAGGCCTATGGGGGCTGATCCACTGTGTAATTAGGCATCTTGCGAGGGCCCTTAAAATCCTTGGGTAAGCGTTCGTTGCGAAGATCCGGCACTAAACATGGACACCAAGGGTTCTAGAGGTCACCCCTGCCTCCACAAAGGCCCATGGGCAAATCGGAGATTGTTGATGAGCCGTCAACTAAGCCGCCAGCTCGGCCTCCCGACGTGCCCTGCCCTAATCCACCAAAGCCTGAGCATCATTACCAGCGCGCGGTGGGTCATTCCTATGAGGCTGGTTATGGTGCCGCTCACTTCTTGAAACTGTTGGCGAGTCAATATGCCTTCTTGAAACTTGGACGAGGGGTTGACTGAATCTGTTCACAGCTGTACGAATAAGCCGCCTGTTGAGCCACCGCTGTCTGAAGAAGCGCTCCGGCCCTCCGTATTTCCATCGCGGTTGGTGACTCGCCTTCAACAGAGAGAGATGCCAATCGTGTAGCCACAACAATCATATTGTCCAAAGGGTTAGAATAATGACCTGGCGGTGTCGGAACATGCTGAGGCAGAGAAAAATTCAAACGAGGCGGGTCTACAACATGTGGTTGAACTGGCGCTCCGGTCACGGGTGTCTCAACGGCCCGGTTCACCACAGGTGGGTCACTGGTCCCTGCTCCAGGCGTGTTGAAAAGGTTCCTAGCCTCAAACTCTGTAGGTAGACGGGTCTGGTGCCTCCTCCTCATAATAGCATTTGAAGCATTCTGATCCAAGGTGAGCCGGAACGACTCTGCCTGGATCCACTGTGATTGCGTGTCCAAGGCGGCTCGCTCCATTGCCATCCTAGCATTCTCAGCAACAAATTCTTCCGTGGCTTGAGCTATCTCATCTGGCAGCTTCGCGACATCCACCTTATGTTGTTCTTGTGTTTCTGGGTTACCTCTGCCCCCATTAAAGTCGCCAAAGCATCCAACAGCTCAGCCAAAACCTGAGTCGATGGACACACGCAGCCGCTACCACCAGCTATCGCTACAACCGTTGAACTGGAGGTCATAGCCGCAACAGTCATTGAACCGAGCACCGGTTGTGTACCGGCCATGAAGATCGCAACCCTGTTTGGCGGCTCATAGGGGTCCGGAATATTGTCACCATTGGAACAGCCCCCAAACATTCCGTCCTGCAGTTGATACATTGAATCGGTCTCACCAGTTGAAGACTCACCATCAGAGCAGACTACCGTATCTCCCTTGGACACAGATCCTTCCTCAAGATCCGCCCCATGGATGAAACCAACAAAGGCATGCTTCGCGGTGGCTTGAACCTTGGTGGGTCGTGCGCGCTGAGCCGTCTCGACGATGTAGGTGCAGGTGTCTGGCTCAGGCTCCGACTCGCCGATCTTACCGATGAAGACATGGATTCCGCCAAAGGGGACCTGGTAACCGTACTCAATTGAGCCGGCCTCGGGGCCCCAGCTAGCGTCATCGATGTAGAGCTTGCCGCAACGACTCTTGGTCATCCGGCCCACGGTGTATCCCTTGATCCCTGCAAAGTTGCCCTTCAAGAACTCAAAACCACCATGCGCTGGCCCCACGGTGGGCACCAACTATCGTGGACTTAACACGGCAGATGCCCTAGTGAAAGGACTTAGGTGTGGAGCCATCGCAGCTAGGTTAGCTTGAAAGGGGTTAAACAAGACAAAGGACACAGAGAGTTTACCCAGGTTCGGCACCTCTCAATGAGGTAAAAGCCTACTCCTGCTTTAGGTTGTATTGCTTGGGTTTCGATTACCAGTGAGCGAATACACTTGACCTAGTTCTTGATTAGTTGTTTTCTTGAGTCAACCCGCCGTAGGTCACCCCTTTATATACATAGGTTGATGCCCGTCGGTTTTACAAAGTCCCGGCCGGCTCATACACAACGTGTCCGGCTCGGTAACTAACTAAGCTTGCCTTATAGTACAAGTTTAACATATGGTGGCTCACACCCGTGGGCCTCAAGTCATCCCCGGGTCTTGGGCCTTTGATAAGCTTGCTCTATGAACTGCCATATTCATATCTTCTTGGGCCTCTTCATCTTAAGCCGCCAGTGGCATGCCCCAACCCCTCCTGGATGGGTCATACCCAGTAGTTATATCCCCAACACCATCCTTAAAAGTATAATTAGCAAGCATGGTGGAGATTTCAGCATTCGGTATTTTTCTCTTATTGGTGATGCTATCTTTCATATACTTTGCATAAGGAGGCATTTTGAGGATATCAGTCAAGCAAGTATGCAAAAAGACTGGCCTCAGCATTTCAGCAAAGCGTTCAAATTCTTCATCATCGTTCTTTTTAGTTGACTTAGGTGGAAAGGGCATAGGTTTTTGAACCCATGATTCTCTTTCTTTACCGTGTTTTCTTGCAACAAAGTCTCTTTTATGATACCTTTTATTTTTAGGTTGTGGGTTATCAAGATCAACTGCAGGTTCTATCTCAACATGATTGTCTAGTTCCTCATTATTTGGTTGAGTGTCTTCATGAACCTCATCATTATATTTTTCATTATCAGAAGGTGAGTGTTCACTACCAGGTTGAGTTTCAACATCAGAGATAGAGACTTCATTATCAGGAGGTTTTTCTACTTCAGGCTCACTAGAGGCATGCAAAGTCCTATCATTTTTCTTCTTCTTTTTCTTTTTATAAGGACTAGGTCCATTAGTGTTAGCTCTTTGAGAGTCTTGTTCAATTCTTTTTGGGTGTCCTTCAGGATAAAGTGGTTCCTGAGTCATTTTACCTCCTCTAGTTGCTACTCTAACAGCAAAGTCATGTATGTTGTTATTCATTTCATCTAGCAACTCTCTTTGAGATTTAGCAACTTGTTCTAACTGGGTTTGAATCATAAAAGTGTGCTTTCCAACACCTCTAAGATCATTTGAGATTCTAAATAACAAGTCACTCAAGCGAGCAATCATATCAGAGTTGTATTTCAATTGTTTCATAACATTTGCATTGAAGTGATCTTGTTTTCTAATATAGTTTTCAAACACATAATTGGCTAGGGTGCATATTGTGAGGATTGTCATTATCATTGAACTTCATTAGAGAATTTACCTCTACCACCTTAGGCAGTGGTGGTGTATCAAGCCCATGTATTTCTTCAATAGGAGGTAAAATTTTGACATCGTCAGCTTTAATACCTTTTCCTTCATAGATTTCTTTGCCTCTTGCATATCTTCAGGACTGGGATATAATATACCCCTCTTCTTCGGAGTGGGTTTAAGCGGTGATTCAGGAAGAGTCCAATCATCATAATTTTTCAGTATGTCATTCAATAATTCTTTAGCTTGCCCAACAATTCGTTCCCTGAAAACACAACTAGCACAACTATCTAGGAAATCCCTAGAAGCATCAGTTAGTCCATTATAGAAGATATCAAGTATTTCATTTTTCTTAAGAGGATGATCGGGCAAAGCATTAAGTAATTGGCAAAGCCTCCCCCAAGCTTGTGGGAGACTCTCTTATTTAATTTGCACAAAGTTAAATATTTCCTGTAATGCAGCTTGTTTCTTATGAGCAGGGAAATATTGTTTTAGAGAAGTAATAAATCATATCCTGGGGACTACGCACACAACTAGGAGCAAGATTATTGTACCAAGCTTTAGCATCACCCTTTAATGAGAACGGAAATAATTTGAGAATATAGTAATAGTGAGTTTTATCATCATGAGTAAAAAGGGTGGCTATGTCGTTCAACTTAGTAAGATGTGCCACAACGGTTTCAATTTCATAACCATGGAAAGGATCAGATTCAACCAAAGTGATTAACTTTGGGTCAACAGAGAATTCATAATCCTTATCATCAATAAAATAGGTGAAGTAGCAAACTTAGGATCATATTGCATTCTAGCATTCAATGATTTTTCTTTATACTTGCATAATAATTTCTCTAGATCATCTCTATCCTTACAAGCAAGAATGTCTCTAGTTATCTCTTCATCCATAACATAGCCTTATGGTACCTTAGGCAATTCATATCTAGGAGGGCTAGTTCTAGTAGGTATTTCAAGATCTTTAGTTTCAAGCTCATCATCAGATTCAACAACATCATGTTGTCTTACCCTAGCAATTTGTTCTTCAAGAAAATCACCAAGTGGCACATCATTATCATCAAGCAAGGTACTAGCATCATCATAAGTATCATTCATAGAAGAAGTAGCATCATCAATAACTTGTGACATATCAGGATTAATAGCATGTGGTGGTGTTGCAAGTTTACTTATAACAGAAGGTTAATCTAAAGTAGAGCTAGATGGCAGCTCCTTACCTCGCCTCGTCTTAGAGGGAAATATCTTGGTCTTAGCATCCTTCAGATTCTTCATAGTGATAAATTGATGATAATCCCAAGTGACTCAACAAATATAGCTAGGCTCCACGACAATGGCGATAGAAAAAGGTCTTGATAACCCACAAGTATAGGGGATCGCAACAGCTTTCAAGGGTAGAGTATTCAACCCGAATTTATAGATTCGACACAACGGGACCCAATGAATATTTGCAGGTATTAGCTGCTGAGTTGTCAATTAAACCACACCTACAGATAAATTATCTGCAGCAACGTGATGAGTAGCAAAGTAGCATGATAGTTTTGATAGTAGTGACAACAACAATAGTAACGGTAATAGTGATAGCAGTAGTGTAGCGACCCGACCTCAAACGGTCAAGTCTCTGTGCTTCAGTGCCATCCCTGGATCGGTAATGCTGACACACATAGCACTCAAATGATTTATAACAGAGTAGCAATCACACACTTATTACATCGAATGTCTCAAAAGAGAACTTATTACGATAGATATGGCTTAAGGCCATCTAATACGATAACAACGGAAGGCTTGGAAGATAAAGTGAGTCCATCAACTCCAACGGCATAGCTGAGCTGCACGGCAACGACCTAACGAACCTTACTCCTCATATGAAAAGTCTGCAACATAATACGTTGCAGCCTGAAACGGGTCAGCACATGGAATATGCTGGCAATATAACACGGTAGATCAAGAACATAATAATGCAATCACTGTATGCATATTTGGCTGGTGGAAAGCTCTACGGTTAAAGTTTTGCGAAAAGCCAATTTTTTCCTACAACAAAGGAGTAGATTTTATTTAACTATCATGGTAGTTGAAACATCATTGAGAAGGTTCCTCCAACTCAATCCCAATTAAAAGTAACTATCAACCCAACAATATTAATTTAGAGTGATGAGATACATATCATAATCCAAGTACTAGATACTCAAGATGTCCATAACCGGGGACACAATTAACCATGATTAGTTTGTACACTCTGCAGAGGTTTGCGCACTTTTCCCCACAAGACTCGATCTCCTCCATTTGGATTTCTCGCACTACATGATGTTTGAGAAACGGATGACCGAGACATATTTTTTCAGAAGCATTAACTCTCTACTCCGGATAGACTATACCACCTATAACCCACTACATGCTAGTCTACCTCTTGAAGAGCTTCACGCAACTTACTCAACTATGCTAGAGCCCATAATAGATTGTGGCTGCACACGGAAGTTTCTAGCATGAAATATCTCAGTTCCCTTTGAGCCTGGGTGGTGGACCTTAGGATTATCACGCGGGTACTCCGGGATATCCTAGGACAACACTGGATTCTCCAGGTGCCCGACAAGCAATCCACCCAGATGTGTATTAAAGTTGCCACCTTAAGTTGAACCATTAACTAACAATCTCACATCTGTCATGGTTTCACTCAAACCCAATCCACGTCTACGAGCATAGCATAGCAATATAAGCAATACACAGAAGTAACTCCCAGGGTTTGATAATAACAAGGCAATAGGTTCTACCTCATTAACTACCCAATCCCACATGTTATCAAGTCCTAACCATGCAATGTGTGAGGGTTGAAACTAATGCATAAAAACTGGGTGATAAGGGGTATGATCAAAGTGTTACTTGCCTTGCTGATGATCCGCAAAACCTAGAGACTCGTAGTAGCACGCTTCGCACTCCGGGTGTTCTATCGCAAACAAACAATATCGTACATAAGCAATCAAGCAAAGATACACGGGTAAAACTCAATTAAGAGATCTAACCAGAAAGTTCAACTTAAGAACTCCGGTTTGCAAAAAAGAATCAAATCAAACGGAGCAAAGAAACTCAAACTGCGAAAGAAACAAGATCCGATTACTAATCTGGACTAAGGTCAAATTTTTCTGTATCAAAATCTTGTTCAAGTTGGTTAAACGGAAATAGGGTTTCGAGACGAAGATTTAGGCGCTTGAATCGCCTGATTCCGATAAACGAGCGAAATGATAAACTAAAACGAAAATTGGATCAGAAATCGCGATCGGAAATAATCGCGGAAAAATACAAGAAAAAGAAAAACTGACGAACAGGCTAACAAGCGAACGTTCGCTGTCTGCGGCTAACGAGTGAACACCGTTCATTAAAACGAACATATGGACGAACGTCCGCTAAGTAATTAAACCGAGAAAAAAAATAAAACCGATCTATTCTAAAAAAATGAAAAGTAGGGTTTTCAAAAAAAACCGAATCGGTTTTCTCGCAAAAACCGGTGGCGGCGGGGCGTCTACCTCGGCGGGCTCCGGCGAGATCTGATGGCTCCGGCAGGGTCCGGTGGGGCGGCGGGTGCTCAGGTGGCGGCGGGGCGGCGACAGCAGGTGGCGGCGGCGGCGCTAGGCGGCGGGGCTGCGACGGCGCTAGGCGGCTGCGGCGGCGGGGTGGTTCGGGTGGTGGTGGTGGGGGTCGGGGGGGGCGTATTTAAGAGAAGGGGGGCTGGCTTGGTGGAGGGGGCAAGGCGGCGGCGCAGGGACAGAGTCTCGGTCGGACTCGGCGGCGTGCGGCGGTGGGAGTCGTCCCGCGTCGGGACGAGGCGGTCGGGGCGTTGGCTGGGCTGGGCCGGTCGGCTGGCTGGCTGGGCTTCGGCCCAGTCGGCGGAGAGAAGATTAAAAAAAACATATTCTGCCGAAAATAAATCCTAGAAAAATAAATAAAAATCTAAAAATACCAAAACAAATTTTCACCGTCTACATAAAATATTTAGAACAAGATGAATATTTTCTTGGCCCTAAAATGCAATTTTGAAAACGTGCAATTTTTCTAATGCAAATAAAATAGCAATAAAATTCGAATAAAATCAAATATTTGATTTTAATTTTTTTCATCCAATATTTCATTTATTTGGAGAAGTCATATTATCTCCTCTCATATATTTTAACATGAAATATTTTTGGGAGAAAAATAATTAAAACCCAAATCCTAATTTCAATATTTGATAAAATCTCAAATATGAAAACAGTGAAATCCCCAACTCTCTCTCTGAGGGTCCTTGAGTTGCTTAGGATTTCGAGAATCAAGCCAAAATGCAATAAAATATGATATGCAAGGATGACCTAATGTATAACATTCCAAATTGAAAATTTGGGATGTTACAAACCTACCCCCTTAAGATGAATCTCGCCCTCAAGATTCGGGTTGGCTAGAAAATAGTTGTGGGTGGTCCTTGCGAAGATCATCCTCTCGTTCCCAGGTGGCTTCGTCCTCGGTATGGTGGCTCCACTGAACTTTGCAAAACTTAATAACCTTGCTGCGGGTAACTCGGCTGGCAAATTCAAGAATCCTGACTGGCTTCTCCTCATAGGTCAAATTGTTATCCAACTGAATCACTTCCAGCGGTACTGTATCTCTCAGGGGAATGTCAGCCATCTCTGCGTGGCATTTCTTCAATTGAGAAACGTGGAACACATCGTGAACTCCTGACAGTCCTTCAGGTAACTCCAACTTATAAGCAACTTCTCCCATACGTTCCAAAACTCTGTATGGTCGCACAAAGCGTGGCGCTAACTTTCCCTTAACTCCAAAGCGCTTAACTCCTCAGAGGGGTGATACCCGAAGATACACTCTGTCTCCGATTTCATAGGCTACCTCCTTGCATTTTGAATCCGCATAACTCTTCTGGCGTGACTGAGCTACCTTCAGTCTATCTCTAATCAATTTAACCTTCTCTTCTGATTCCTTAATCAAATCTGGTCCAAATAACTGACGGTCTCCAACTTCATCCCACAACAATGGTGTCCTGCACCTCCTTCCGTACAAGGCTTCGAAAGGTGCCATCTTCAAACTGGCCTGGTAACTGTTGTTGTACGAGAACTCTGTGTAGGGCAAGTTGTCACCCCACTAGATCCATAATCTGGTGCACAAGCTCTCAACATATCCTCCAGAATCTGGTTGACCCTCTCAGTCTATCCATCTGTTTGTGGGTGAAAAGCTGTACTGAACTCTAGTCTGGTTCCCAAAGTTTCATGCAACTGATTCCAAAACTTTGAGGTAAACTGGGTTCCTCTATCTGATACGATGGTCCTTGGAACTCCATGGAAACATACGATCCTGGTCATGTATATCTTGGCCAACTTGGCACTTGTATAGGTGGTTTTCACTGGGATAAAGTGAGCTACTTTAGTCAAGCGATCAACTACTACCCATATAGAATCATATCCTGATTTAGTCCTGGGTAATCCGGTGATGAAATCCATGCCAAGCTTATCCCACTTCCATTCGGGTATCGGCATAGGTTGTAACAATCCGGCTGGCTTTTGTTGTTCTGCCTTCACTCTCTGGCATACATCACACACGGCTACATACTCGGCAATATCCTTCTTCATACCAGTCCACCAAAAATGCTTCTTTAAATCCACATACATCTTGGTGTTTCTGGGGTGAATCGAGTATGGTGAGTCATGAGCCTCCTGAAGTATTAACTTCCTGATCTCTGTGTTATTGGGCACATAAACACGGTCCGCAAACCACAAGGTGTCGTGTTCATCCTCACGAAAACCTTTGGCCTTTCCTTTGCTCATCCTCTCTTTTATCTCGGCGATCTCTTTGTCATCCTTCTGAGCTTCTCGAATCTTTCCTAACAATGTAGAATGAACCTCCATTGTTGAAACAAAACCTCTAGGGACAATCTCCAATCGAAGTTCCCTGAGATCCTCTGCCAACTCCTTTGGCAATCCTGCGCTTATGAGTGTGTTGGCATAACTCTTCCGGCTCAAAGCGTCTGCTACGACGTTGGCCTTGCCTAGATGATAGTGAAGCTTCATATCATAATCCTTTATAATCTCCAACCATCTCCTCTGCCTAAGGTTCAGCTCCTTCTATGTGAAAATGTACTTCAAACTCTTATGGTCAGTGTATACATCGCAATGGTTTCCAATAAGATAATGTCTCCAAGTCTTCAACACATGCACTACTGCAGCCAACTCCAAGTCATGCATGGCATAATTTAACTCATGTGGTTTTAGTTGTCGCGAGGCATATGAAACAACTGTTTTGTCCTGCATTAGTACTCCTCCAAGTCCTAAGCGAGAGGCATCGCAATACACTTGGAAATCCTTGTGTATATCTGGCAGAATCGGTACTGGGCCTGTAGTCTGACGTTTCTTTAACTCCTAAAAACTCGCTTCACATTCTTCCGTCCATTTAAATTTGGTAACCTTCTTCAATATCTCTATCATTGGCTTCGCAATCTTGGAAAATTTCTCAATGAATCTCCGGTAGTATCCTGCGAGTCCAAGAAAACTGCGGATCTCGCTAACTGAAGTGGGTGCCAACCATTCAGTGATTGACTGGACCTTGGTGGGGTCTATTACTATACCTTCTCCTGATATAACATGTCCAAGGAATCCAACTTCTTTCAACAAAAACTCACATTTGCTGAACTTGGCATACAACTGATGTTCCCTGAGTTTCTCGAGAACTAGACGCAAATGCTCATTGTGCTCCTCTTCATTCTTCGAGTATACCATTATATTATCTATGAATACCACAAAAAAATTATCCAAATATTCCATGAACACCTTGTTCATCATGCTCCTGAAATAGGCAGGGGCGTTAGTCAGTCCAAATGACATGACCGTATACTCATATAACCCGTACCTTGTGGTAAATGCGGTTATAGGTATATCCTTTTCCCGGATCTTCAGCTGGTGATATCCTAATCGTAGATCGATCTTCGAGAACACCTTAGCTCCTTGCAACTGGTCAAACAAATCATTGATCATCGGCAATGGGTATTTGTTCTTGATCGTCACCTCATTCAGTGCATGATAATCAACAACCATCCTTAGAGATTTATCCTTCTTCTCAACCAAAAGCACTAGGGCTCCCCATGGTGATGAACTCCGTCGGATGTAACCTTTCTCGAATAACTCCTTGATCTTCTTCTTAATCTCCTCCAGATCATTTGCGGGCATCCGGTAGGGTCTCTTTGATATTGGCCCAGTACCTGGCAATAGCTCTATCAAAAACTCGATGTCTCGATCCGGTGGCATGCCTGGTAACTCCTCTGGAAAAACATCTGGGTAATCCTTCACTACAGGCACTTCCTCCTGAACAAATCCCGTGAGGGTATTTACTTGGCTACTTCTAGGCGCATGTCTAGATACATACTTGATCCTTTTTCCCTCCGGGGTGGTGAGACAAATTGACTTACTAGCACAGTCAATGCTTCCTCCATACTTTGACATCCAGTCCATGTCTAATATCACATCCAATCCTTGTGACTCCAAGATTATTAGGTCGGACGGAAAAACATGGCTACCAATGGTTACGGGTATCTGGTCGCACCATCGGCTGGCCATATACTCTGCTCCAGGTGAACTTACTAACAAAGGGGTCCTAAGGGTTTGGGTTGGTAGTTTAAACTTATCCAGCGAATCCCCTTGATATGTATGAATGTGATGCACCAGTATCAAAAAGAACAAGGGCGGTAAAAGACTTAACCAAAAACTTACCGATAACTGCGTCTGGCTGCCCTTCAACCTCCTCCACGTTAACATGGTTCACTTGTCCTTTGTTGAATGGATTAGGCTTCTTCCCAGCGCTCCCATTACCGTTTCCATTCTTCGCTTCAGGGCACTCCGTGGCATAGTGTCCAGTCTCCCCGCACTTGAAACAAGTAACGTGGCTTAGGTCTCTCTTGGCGGGTGTGGCTGGATTGGAGCGGTTCTGATTATTCCTTGTTCCGTTCCCAGTCCCATTCTTGGAATCATTGTGGTTACGCGAACTTCCTCCGTTATGGTTATGACCTCCATGGTTATGAACAAGTCCTCCCGAGTTCGGGGTTAGACGAGGCTTCTGCTGAGCTCCTGAGTTATACCTCCCTTGTTCGTACTTCCTCTTACGACTCTCAATCTGCTGCTGCTTCCCTTCAATCATAAGAGCCTTATCCACCAACTCCTGGTAGTTGTTGAATGTTGCCACCATCAACTGCATTCTCATCTCATCATTCATCCCTTCCATAAACTTCTCCTGCTTCGCGGCATCTATGGCCACATCATCAGGGGCATAGCGAGATAACTTGCTAAACTCATCCACGTACTGAGCCATAGTACGGTTCCCTTGGCGCAAGTTGCGAAACTCACGCTTCTTCATGCTCATAGCTCCTGTTGAGATATGGGCGGTGCGGAATGCTTGATGGAACTGATCCCATGTAACAATAGATATAGGGTAGGTGACAGTGTAATTCTCCCACCATGAGGCTGCTGGTCCATCCAACTGATGTGCGGCAAAATGCACCTTCTCAGCATCTGTACATCCTGAAGTGGTTAACTCCCTTCCAATCCTACAGAGCCAATCATCTGCCACTATCGGCTCGGTGCTGCTGGAAAACACCGGCGACTGCAACCTCAGAAAGCGGGCTAAGTTGTGAACTGGTGGTGGTGGGTTGTTGTTGTTGTTGTTGTTGCCTTGGTTCTAAACTAGCAACTGCATCAGGGTATTCTGCTGCTGGATCAACTGAGTGAGCTCCAGTGGGAAAGTAAATCCGGGGTCACGTCTTGGAGGCATCTGAGGGTTTAGCAGGAAGAGAATAGAATAGAATGAGGTCTAGTGAGAAAAACTCTACCCATATGACATGAGACAAACACAATCATATCACTCAATCAATCAAGCAAGGGCATACAATGGATCTAACTATCGATACAAAAGTTCTCGGACTATACTATATACATGGTGGAATACTACTACTGATGTGATGGTCTACTAGAAATATTGCTCGGTCAAAGACTCCATAATGTCGGCTCCAGCTTCGTATTCATAGTCATCATCGCTATCGTCGGGGTCCGAGTCAGCGTCGTTGATGATGATGTAGTCCTCAGAATGAATCTCCTTGGGTTCTTCGTCTTCTCCTCCTGGCGCGGGGTCTCCCATGAATACTCCCAGCTTCCTTTCCAGATTGTCATTCTTCTCTACTAGTACGATGATTTCCTCCTCATAATCTTCGCGAGTGTACTTGAGTTCTTCCTCCAGTTCCGTGATCCTTGTCATTGCCTTCTTCAGATCTATCATGCCTGCGCACATCTGGTTCTCCTGGCGACGAATGTGCTGGTTTAACTCCTGGATGAAAGCAGCGATTGATCTATCCTTCCTGGTGCCGATCATCTCCCATTGCTCATCTCAGCGCCCACAAATCTGGTAGATAGTATTCTTAAGCTCCTTATGGTAAACTTCTCCAATGCGTCCTATGGTGATGTGAGCTTCCATACTCTTTCCTAGACTCCAGGTTGGTGCATCAAAGGAAAACTCTATGGGTTTGGTGACTGGCGCGAATGTCCTTCCTGGAACTAGAACTTGAATCATCCATCACTCCTCTTCTGGTAAAGTGGCGTTGTAAGTCCCGGTGAAGCTTGGTATTCCAATGTTCAGGTACTTAGTGACTTCCTTCAAGTGTCGTCCAAAAGGTGCTTCCTCATCCGGTTGTGCAAACTTGTTCCTTGCATCCGCCATCCTAAAGAGTAGAAAATGGAGAGGAGTCGGAAATGAGAAGAGAGTGTTGATCTAGGGCTTTAGCTTAGTGGTCGTGTCCTACACTCAGTGTGTGCTCTGATACTATCTTGTAGCGACCCGACCTCAAACGGTCAAGTCTCTGTGTTTCAGTGCCATCCCTGGATCGGTAACGCTAACACACACAGTACTTGAAGGATTTATAACAGAGTAGCAATCACACACTTAGTACATTGAATGTCTCAAAAGAGAACTTATACAATAGATATGGCTTAAGGCCATCTAATACGATAACAGTGGAAGGCTTGGAAGATAAAGTGAGTCCATCAACTCCAACGGCATAGCTAAGCTGCACGGCAATGACCTAACGAACCTTACTCCTCGTCTTAAAAGTCTGCAACATAATACGTTGCAGCCCGAAACGGGTCAGCACATGGAATATGCTGGCAATATAACACGGTAGAGCAAGAGCAGAATAATGCTATCACTATATGCATATTTGGCTGGTAGAAAGCTCTACGGTTAAAGTTTTGCGAAAAGCCAATTTCTCCCTACAACAAAGGAATGTATTTTATTTAACTATCATGGTAGTTGAAACATCATTGCGAAGGTTCCTCCAGCTCAATCCCAAATAAAAGTAATTATCAACCCAACAATATTAATTTAGAGTGATGAGATACATATGATAATCCAAGTACTAGATACTCAAGATGTCCATAACCGGGGACACGACTAACCATGATTAGTTTGTACACTCTGCAGAGGTTTGCGCACTTTTCCCCACAAGACTCGATCTCTTCCGTTTGGATTTCTCGCACTACATGTTGTTTGAGAAACGGATGACCGAGACACAGTTTTTCAGAAGCATTAACTCTCTACTCCGGATAGACTATACCACCTACAACCCACTACCTGCTAGTCTACCTCTTCAAGAGCTTCACGCAACTTACTCAACTATGCTAGAGCCCATAATAGCTTGTGGCTGCACACGAAAGTTTCTAGCATGAAATATCTCAGTTCCCTTTGAGCCTGGGTGGCGGACCTTAGGATTATCACACGGGTACTCCAGGATATCCTAGGACAACACTGGATTCTCCAGGTGCCCGACAAGCAATCCACCCAGATGTGTATTAAAGTTGCCACCTTAAGTTGAACCATTAATTAACAATCGCACATCTGTCATGGTTTCACTCAAACCCAACCCGCGTCTACGAGCATAGCATAGCAATATAAGCAATACGCAGAAGTAACTCCCAGGGTTTGATAATAACAGGGCAATAGGTTCTACCTCATCAACTACTTCCCAATCCCACATGTTATCAAGTCCTAACCATGCAATGTGTGAGGGTTGAAACTAATGCATAAAAACTGGGTGATAAGGGATATGATCAAAGTGTTACTTGCCTTGCTGATGATCCGCAAAACCTAGAGACTCGTAGTAGCACGCTTCGCACTCCGGGTGTTCTATCGCAAACAAACAATAGCATACATAAGCAATAAAGCAAAGAAGCACGGGTAAAACTCAAATAAGAGATCTAACCAGAAAGTTCAACTTAAGAACTCTAGTTTGCAAAAAGAATCAAATCAAACGGAGCAATGAAACTCAAACTGTGAAAGAAACAAGATCCGATTACTAATATGGACTAAGGTCAAATTTTTCTATATCAAAATCTTGTTCAAGTTGGTTAAACGGAAAGAGGGTTTCGAGACGAATATCTAGGCACTTGAATCGCCTGATTCCGATAAACGAGCGAAAAGATAAACCAAAACGAAAATCGGATTAGAAATCGCGATCGGAAATAATCGCGGAAAAATCCGAGAAAAAGAAAAACTAACGAACAGGCTAACGAACAAAGGTTCGCTGTCTGCGGCTAATGATTGAACACCGTTCGTTCAAACGAATGTACGTTGAAACGTGCGCTAAGTAATTAAACAGAGAAAAAACCGATCTATTCTAAAAAAACGAAAACTAGGGTTTTTGAAAAGAAATGAATCAGTTTTCTCTCAAAAACTGGTGGCGGCGGGGCGTCTACCTCGGCGGGGTCCGGTGGGGCGGCGGGTGCTCGGGTGGCGGCGGCGGCGCTATGCGGCGGGGCGGCGACGACCCTAGGCGGCTGCGGCAGCAATCGGCGGTGGCGGCGGCGCTAGGCGGCGGGGTGATTCGGGTGGTGGTGGTGGGGGTCGGGGGCGGCGTATTTAAGAGAAGGGGGTGGCTGGCTTTGGGGAGGGGGCAAGGCGGTGGCACGGGGACAGAGTCCCGCTCGGACTCGGCGGCGTGCGGCGGCGGGATTCGTCCCGCGTCAGGGATGAGGCGGTCGGGGCGCTGGCTGGGCTGGGCTGGTCGGCTGGCTGGCTGGGCTTCGGCCCAGTCGGTGGAGAGAAGATTTTTAAAAAAAACATATTCCGCCGAAAATAAATCCTAGAAAAATAAATAAAAATCTAAAACCGCCAAAACAAATTTTCACCGTCTAAATAAAATATTTAGAACAAGATGAACATTTTCGTGGCCCTAAAATGCAATTTTGAAAACGTGCATTTTTTTCTAATGCAAATAAAATAGCAATAAAATCCGAATAAAATCAAATATTTGATTTTAATATTTTTCATCCAATATTTCATTTATTTGGATAAGTCATATTATCTCCTCTCGTATATTTTAACATGAAATATTTTTGGGAGAAAAATAATTAAAACCAAAATCCTCGTTTCAATATTTGATAAAATCTCAAATATGAAAACAGTGAAATCCCCAACTCTCTCTCCGAGGGTCCTTGAGTTGCTTAGGATTTCGAGGATCAAGCCAAAATGCAATAAAATATGATATGCAAGGATGAACTAATGTATAACATTCCAAATTGAAAATTTGGGATGTTACAAGTAGTAACTTATCAAGAACAGTATAAGATAAATTCGTACGCATTGGATTGGTAATTTGTTGGATGATATTCATCATGTGACAGTCATAACCTACAGCGATTGCTACCTCTTGAGCATGCGTTGGTTTTCCCTTGAAGAGGAAAGGGTGATGCAGCAAAGCAGCGTAAGTATTTCCCTCAGTTTTTGAGAACCAAGGTATAAATCCAGTAGGAGACCACGCGCGAGTCACCTCGTACCTACACAAACAAATAACAACCTCGCAACCAACGCGATAAAGGGGTTGTCAATCCCTTCACGGCCACTTGCAAGAGTGAGATCTGATAGAGATAATAGTAATAATATGAATATTTTTGGTATTTTTATGATATAGATTGAAAGTAAAGATTGCAAAATAAAATAGATTGGAAACTTGTATGATGGAAAATAGACCCGGGGGCCATAGGTTTCACTAGTGGCTTCTCTCAAGATAGCATAAGTATTACGGGGGGTGAACAAATTACTATTGAGCAATTGATGGAAAAGAGAATAATTATGAGAATATCTAGGTATGATCATGTATATAGGCATTACGTCCGTGACAAGTAGACCGACTCCTGCCTGCATCTACTACTATTACTCCACACATCGACCGATATCCTGCATGCATCTAGAGTATTAAGTTCATAAGAACATAGTAACACCTTAAGCAAGATGACATGATGTAGAGGGATAAACTCATGCAATATGATATGACCCCATCTTTTTATCCTCGATGGCAACAATACAATACGTGTCGTTTCCCTTTCTGTCATAGGGATCGAGCACCGCAAGATTGAACCCAAAGCTAAGCACTTCTCCAATTGCAAGAAAGATCAATCTAGTAGGCCAAACCAAACTAATAATTCGAAGAGACTTGCAAAGATAACCAATCATACATAAAATAATTCAGAGAAGATTCAAATATTATTAACAGATAGACTTGATCATAAACCCACAATTCATCGGATCTCGACAAACACACCGTAAAAGAAGATTACATCGAATAGATCTCCAAGAGAATTGAGGAGAACTTTGTATTGAGATCCAAAGAGAGAGAAGAAGTCATCTAGCTAATAACTATGGACCCGAAGGTCTGAAGTAAACTATTCACACATCATCGGAGGGGCCATGAAGTTGATGTAGAGGCCCTCCGTGATCAATGCCCCCTCCGGTGGAGCTCCAGAAAAGGCCCCAAGATGGGATCTCTTGGGTACAGAAGGTTGCGGTGGTGGAAATAGGGTTTTGTGGTGCTCCTGGATGTTTTCCGGGTATGTCACATATATAGGAGGAACAAGTAGGTCCGTTGAGCCATGAGGGGCCCATGAGGGGGGAGGGCGCGCCTAGGGGGTAGACGCGCCCCTGCCTCGTGGCCGCCTTGTTGATTGCTTGACGTCCACTCCAAGTCCTCTGGATCACGTTTGTTCCAAAAATCACGCTCCCAAAGGTTTCATTCCGTTTGGACTCCGTTTGATATTCTTTTTCTGTGAAACACTGAAATAGGCAAAAAAACAGCAATTTGGGCTGGGCCTCCAGTTAATAGGTTAGTCCCAAAAATAATATAAAAGTGTAAAATAGCATGTAACAATCAAAAATTATAGATACGTTGGAGACGTATCAGCATCCCCAAGCTTAATTCCTGCTCGTCCTCGAGTAGGGAAATGATAAAAACAGAATTTTGATGTGGAATGCTTTCTAGAATATTCTTTAATGTATTTTTCTCTATTGTGGCATGAATATTCAGATTCGAATGATTCAAGATAAAATTTTATTGTTGACATAAAAATAGTAATACTCCAAGTATGCTAATCAAGCAATTATGTCTTATAAAATACCATAGCCAAAGAAAACTTATCCCTACAAAGTCATATAGTTTGGCCATGCTTCATTTTCGTCACACAAAATGCTCTCATCATGCACAACCCCGATGACAAGCCAAGCAATTGTTTCATACTTACCCTTTTCAAACTCTTTCAACTTTTAAGCAATATATGAGGGCGAGCCATGGACATAGCACTATGGGTTGAATAGAATATGATGATTGAGGTTGTGTGAGAAGACAAAAAGGAGAAAGTCTCACATTGACGCGGCTAATCAATGGGCTATGGAGATGCCCACCAATTGATGTCAATGCAAGGAGTAGGGATTGCCATGTAACGGATGCACTAGAGCTATAAATATATGAAAGCTCATCAAAGAAACTAAGTGGGTGTGCATCCAACTCGCTTGCTCGCGAAGACCTAGGGCATTTGAGGAAGCCCATCATTGGAATATACAAGCCAAGTTCTATAATGAAAAATTCCCACTACTATATGAAAGTGAAAAAATAAGAGACTCTCTATCATGAAGATCATGGTGCTACTTTGAAGCACAAGTGTGGAAAAAGGATAGTAACATTGTCCCTTCTCTCTTTTTCTCTCATTTTTTATTTGGGCCTTCTTTCTTTTTTGGCCTCTTTTCTCTCTTTTTTTCGTCTGGAGTCTCATCCCGAGTTGTGGGGGAATCATGGTCTCCATCATCCTTTCCTCACATGGGACAATGCTCTAATGATGATCATCACACTTTTATTTTCTTACAACTCAAGAATTACAACTCGATACTTATAACAAAATATGACTCTATGTGAATGTCTCCCACGGTGTACTAGGATTGCGATGAATCAAGAGTGACATGTATGAAAAAATTATGAATGGTGGCTTTTCCACAAATACGATGTCAACTACATGATCATGCAAAGCAATATGACAAGGATAATGAGTGTCATAATAAATGGAACGGTGGAAAGTTGCATGGCAATATATCTCGGAATGGCTATGGAAATGCCATAATAGGTAGGTATGGTGGCTGTTTTGAGGAAGATATAAGGAGGCTTATGTGTGATAGAGCGTATCATATCACGGGGTTTGGATGCACCGGCGAAGTTTGCACCAACTCTCAAGGTGAGAAAGGGCAATGCACGGTACCGAAGAGGCTAGCAATGATGGAAGGGTGAGAGTGCGTATAATCCATGGACTCAACATTAGTCATAAAGAACTCACATACTTATTGCAAAAATCTACAAGTCATCAAAACCAAGCACTACGCGCATGCTCCTAGGGGGTAGATTGGTAGGAAAAGAGCATCGCTCGTCCCCGACTGCCACTCATAAGGAAACCAATCAAAGAACACCCCATGCTTCAAATTTGTCACATAATGTTTACCATACGTGCATGCTACGGGACTTGCCAACTTCAACACAAGTATTCATCAATTTCACAATTACTCAACTAGCACACCTCTAGTATTACCACCTTTATATCTCAAAACAATCTATAAAGCATCCAACTTCTCTTAGCATTTAAAATTTATAACCAGAGTGAGTTACCATATTGTTCTAAAGGACACTCAAAATGATATAAGTGTAGCATGAGATATCAATTATTTCTATAAAATAGAACCACCGCCGTGCTCTAAAAAATATAAGCGAAGCACTAGAGCAAAAAATATCCAACTCAAAAGATATAAGTGAAGCACATAGAGTATTCTAATAAATTACAATTCATGTATGTCTCTCCCGAAAGGTGTGTACAGCAAGGATGATTGTGGTAAACTAAAAAGCAAAGACTCAAATCATACAAGATGCTCCAAGCAAAACACATATCATGTGGCGAATAAAAATATAGCTCCAAGTAAAGTTACCGATGGATGAACACGAAAGAGGGGATGCCTTCCGGGTCATCCCCAAGCTTAGGCTTTTTGGTGTCCTTGGATTTTACGTTGGGGTGCCTTGGGAATACCCAAGCTTTGGATCTTGCCACTCCTTGTTCCATAATCCAACAAATCTTTACCCGAAACTTGAAAACTTCACAACACAAAACTTAAAAGAAAATCTTCGTGAGCTCCGTTAGTAAAAGAAAACAAACCACCACTTTAAGGTACTGTAATGAACTCATTATTTATTTATATTGGTGTTAAACCTAATGTATTCCAACTTTTCTATGGTTCATAAGCTCTATTACAAGCCATAGATTCATCAAAATAAGCAAACAACACACGGAAAACAGAATCTGTCAAAACAGAAAAGTCTGTAGTAATCTGTAGGTTTCAAATACTTCTGGAACCCCAAAAATTCTAAAATAAATTGCTGGACATGAGGAATTTATCTATTAATCATATGCAAAAAGAATATTAAATAGCACTCTCCAGTAAAAAATGGCAGCAATTCTCGTGAGTGCTAAAGTTTCTGTTTTTTACAGCAAGATCAAAAAGACTTTCCCCAAGTCTTCCCAACGGTTCTACTTGGCACAAAAACTAATTAAACACAAAAAACACAACCAAAACTGAGGCTAGATAAATTATTTATTACTAAACAGGAAAAAAAAGCAAGAAATAAAAATAAAATTGGGTTGCCTCCGAACAAGCACTATCATTTAACGCCCCTAGCTAGGCATAAAAGCGAGGATAAATCTAGGTATTTCCATCTTTGGTAGGCAATCCATAATTGGCTCTCATAATAGATTCATATGGTAATTTAATTTTCTTTCTAGGGAAGTGTTCCATGCCTTTCCTTAATGGAAATTGGAATCTAATATTCCCTTCCTTCATATCGATAATTGCATCAATCGTTCTAAGGAAAGGTCTACCAAGAATAATAGGACATGAAGGATTGCAATCTATATCAAGAACAATGAAATCTACGGGTACATAATTCCTATTTGCAACAATAATAACATCATTAATTCTTCACATAGGTTTCTTAATAGTGGAATTCGCAAGGTGCAAGTTTAAAGAACAATCATCAAATTCAGGGAAACCTAGCAAATCACACAAAGATTTTGGGATCGTGAAAACACTAGCACCCAAATCACATAAAGCATAGCATTCATGATCTTTAATTTTTATTTTAATTGTAGGTTGCCAATCATCATAAAGTTTTCTAGGGATAGAAACTTCCAACTCAAGTTTTTCTTCGTAAGATTGCATCAAAGCATCAACGATATGTTTAGTAAAAGCTTTATTTTGACTATAAGCATGAGGATAATTTAGCACGGATTGCAAAAAGGAAATACAATCTATCAAAGAGCAATTATCATAATTAAATTCCTTGAAATCCAAGATAGTGGGTTTGTTGCTACCTACATTTTTGACCTCTCCAATCCCACTTTTATCAATTTTTGCATCAAGATCTAAAAACTCTGAATCATTGGGACGCCTTCTAACTAAAGTTGACTCATCTCCAGTCCCATCATTATCAAGATTCATATTGCAAAACAAGGATTTAATAGGGGACACATCAATAACTTTTAGATCTTCATCTTTATTATCATGGAAACTAGAAGAACACGCTTTCACGAAGCAATCTTTTTTAGCACGCATCCTAGCGGTTCTTTCTTTGCACTCATCAATGGAAATTCTCATGGCTTTGAGAGACTCATTGATATCATGCTTAGGTGGAATAGATCTAAGTTTCAAAGAATCAACATCAAGAGAAATTCTATCCACGTTCCTAGCCAACTCATCAATCTTAAGCAATTTTTCTTCAATCAAAGCATTGAAACTCTTTTGCAAACTAATAAATTATTTAATACTAGATTCAAAATTAGAGGGAATCTTATTATAATTTCCATAAGAGTTGTTGTAGGAATTACCATAATTATTAGAGGAATTACTAGGAAACGGCCTAGAATTAAAATTACCTCTATACGCGTTGTTACCAAAATTGTTCCTACCAGCAAAATTCACATCCATAGATTCATTATTATTCTCAATCAAAGAAGACAAAGGCATATCATTAGGATCATTAGGGACACTTTATTAGCAAAAAATTCATAAGTTCATCCATCTTTCCACTCAAAACATTAATCTCTTCAATTGCATGAACTTTTTTACTAGTAGATCTTTTAGTGTGCCATTGATAATAATGAACCATAATATTGTCTAGGAGTTTAGTAGCTTCTCCTAAAGTGATTTCCATAAAAGTGCCTCCCGCGGCCGAATCTAAAAGATTTCTAGAAGCAAAATTCAATCTCGCATAAATTTTTTGTATAATCATCCATAAATTCAATCCATGTGTAGGGCAATTTCGTATCACTAATTTCATCCTCTCCCAAGATTGTGCAAGATGCTCATGATCAAGTTGCTTAAAATTCGTAATATCGTTTCTAAGAGAGATGATCTTAGCGGGAGGAAAATACTTAGAGATAAAAGCATCTTTGCACTCATTCCATGAATCAATACTATTTTTAGGCAAAGACAAAAACCAACCTTTAGCACGATCTTTAAGCGAAAACGGAAATATCTTAAGTTTAACAATATCATTATCCACATCTTTCTTCTTTTGCATATCACACAAATAAACAAAGTTGTTTAGATGGGTAGCGGCATATTCACTAGGAAGGCCAGAAAACGGATGTTTCATGACAAGATTTAGCAAAGCAGTATTAATTTCACAAGATTCAGCATCGGTAAGAGGAGCAATCAGAGTGCTAATAAAATTATTATTGTTGGTATTGGCAAAGTCACACAATTTAGTATTATCTTGAGCCATCATGACAAGCAAGCAATCTAACACACAAGCAAACAAGCGAAGAAAAAGCGAACGGAAAGAGAGGGCGAAAGGAAAAGAGGGCGAATAAAATGGCAAGGGTGAAGTGCGGGAGAGGAAAACGAGATGCGAATGGCAAATAAAGTAATGCGAAGGATAAGAGTTGTGATGGCTACTTGGTATGTCTTGACTTGGCGTAGATCTCCTTGGCAACAGCGTCAGAAATCCTTCTTGCTACCTCTTGAGCATGCGTTGGTTTTCCCTTGAACAGGAAAGGGTGATGCAACAAAGCAGCGTTAGTATTTCCCTCAGTTTTTGAGAACCAAGGTATCAATCTAGTAGGAGACCACGCGCGAGTCACCTCGTACCTACACAAACAAATAAGAACCTCGCAACCAACGCGATAAAGGGGTTGTCAATCCCTTCACGGCCACTTGCAAGAGTGAGATCTGATAGAGATAATAGTAATAAGATGAATATTTTTGGTATTTCTATGATATAGATTGAAAGTAAAGATTGCAAAATAAAATAGATCAGAAACTTGTATGATGGACTGAACTGCAGAATGCCGGAATAAGAGGGGGATAGCTAGTCCTATCGAAGACTACGCTTCTGGTAACCTCCATCTTGTAGTAGAGGAAGAGAGTGGATGGTAAGTTCACCAAGTAACATCACATAGCAATAATCCTAACCGATGATCCTCCCTTGTCGTCCTGTGAGAGAGCGATCACCGGTTGTATCTGGCACTTGGAAGGGTGTGTTTTATTAAGTATCCGGTTCTAGTTGTCATAAGGTCAAGGTACAACTCCAAGTCCTCCTGTTACCGAAGATCACGGCTATTCGAATAGATTAACTTCCCTGCAGGGGTGCGCCACATTTCCCAACACGCTCGATCCCCTTTGTCCGGACACACTTTCCTGGGTCATGCCCGGCCTCGGAAGATCAACACATCGCAGCCCTACCTAGGCACAACAAAGAGGTCAGCATGCCAGTCTAAATCCTATGGCGCAGGGGTCTGGGCCCATCGCCCATTGCACACCTGCACGTTGCGAGGGCGACCGGAGAGCAGACCTAACAACCTCCATTACAAAGGAAGTTATGTTACACGGTCCAGACCGGCGCGCGGCGCTTAGTCGCTGACGTCACGAAGGCTTCGGCTGATACCACGACGTCGAGTGCCCATAACTGTTCCCGCATAGTTGGTTAGTGCGTATAGGCTAGTAGCCAGACTCAGGTCAAATACCCAGATCTCGTTAAGTGTGTTATCTTGAAGTTACCGCGAACGCTGACCAGGGCCAGGCCCACCTCTCACCTGGGTGGTCTCGACCTGCCCTGGTGTTCCGCCACAAAGATCCACACAGAGGGCCGTCGGGAAAGTATATCCCCGGGGTTTCGCGTTTTCGGACAAATGAACCGGAGGGGGAAAGTTGCGTGTTCTCTATGATAGGGATGCGTGGCGGACGAACAGGTTGCGTATCCGGATTCGTCTCGTCGTTCTGAGCAACTTTCATGTACAGAGTTTTTCCATCCGAGCTACGGTTTATTTTATATTAATTTTTAAAAGATTTAAATCATTTTAGGATTTATTTAATTATTTAAATCAACATTATCCAGAATAGTGTTTGTTGACGTCAGCAGTTGACCTGGTCAACCTGACAGGTGGGTCCCACCTATTAGTGACCTATTTTAATTAAACACATTAATTATCCTAATCAGGATTAATTAGGGGGGATGGGCCCCACTGTCATTGATTAATTAATTAATTAACTAACAATTTAATTAGTTAGTTAATTGATTAGTTTAATTAATCAAAATTAATTAAGTTAATAATTAATTAATTAATATTTTTATTTATTTATTATTTAAATTTTATCATATTTTTTAAACGTTTCGTTCTTAGGGGGTGGGCCCCGTTTGTCATAGGCACAGGGGCCTTTGCGGGCGTGCGGGTTACGGGCGCAACCCGAACAGCGATGGCCCTCGCGGGTGCACCCGACTGGGCGCGGGTTCTGGGCGCAACCTCACTG
Organism: Triticum urartu; assembly: GCF_003073215.2. Classification (NCBI taxonomy): domain Eukaryota; kingdom Viridiplantae; phylum Streptophyta; class Magnoliopsida; order Poales; family Poaceae; genus Triticum; species Triticum urartu. The sequence goes on from NC_053026.1 coordinate 280,330,403, forward strand.
GGCCGAGCCCGCCTGAGGGAGAGCGGGGCGAGGTCAGCCGCTTGAGGCGACAGGGGCGAAGCCACGGCGAGGCGGGCTCGCCCGACCGGAGGTGGGGGGGACGAGGCGACGCGCCGGAGCAGGCGAGTGGCGGCGCAGCAGCTCGGCAAGCGGGGCGCGGTGTGCATCGAGAGTAGGGGGTGCGCACGACGGGCGGACGACGCGAGCAGAGGCCGGGGTCATGGCAGTGCACAACAAGGAGCGGGCGACGCGCGAGGTAGCAGCAGCAGTAGCAAAGGGGGGGGCGCAGCGAGGTGAGGCCACAATGGGGGAGTGGCGACCGCGGCGAGCGGCAGCAGGGCGCAGCGTGGCGCGGGAGGCGCGGCGCGTGGTGACGCGGCGAGGCAGAGGCGAGACAAGGAGGGCGCGGGCCGGCGCGGGGGCACGCACAAGCACAGCCAGGGCGTGGCCGGAGCAGTTCGGAGGGCGCGCGGGGCGTGGACACGGTCGCGCGCACGGGCATGCAAGGGAGGGCGCAGAGCGGGGGGGGCTGGCATGGTGGTGTGCGTGCGCGCAGCGAGGGGCGCAAAGGGCGACGTGCTGAACGTAGGGGAAAAAGGAGCAGGGGAAGGGGGGCGGCTCACGAGGTGCCGTAGGGATCGATGGCGGCGTTGCACGGGGTGGTTGACGAGGACGACGGCGAAGAGGAAGCACGCCGGCGAGGAGGTCCGGTGAGGTCCAGGCGGTTCCGGGCGGCGATGGACGTGGATGAGGCGGCGGCGTCGGTGGTCTCCTCCCTCGATCCCGGTCCAGTCGAGGGAGAGGGGGGAGATATTTTTGGAGAGAGGGGGGAGTGTTGGTGGGTACAGGGAGGAGTGGGGGAGATATGGGGGATGGGGTCGGCCGGCCCATTCGGGCGGCTGGGGCCAGCTGGGCCACTTGGCCCAGCGGGGGGGGGGGGGTCTTTTCCTTTCATTTTTTCCGTTTTAATTCATTTTAAAATACTTAGGCATTTTATAAAAATGTGTTTATTACACCATAATTACATATGCAAATTATGGCACCGCCCGAACATTTTTGTTTTAATTTTTGAAAACTTTTATTATTTAACTTTATTTTAAATTTGAATTTGAATCGGTTTTGAACTAACCCGAGATTAACTACAGTGACGGAGGTGATGTGGCATCGTTAACATGGGATTACTGTAGCATGATTATCCGGGCATTACAAAACTCCTCCACTACAAGAAATCTCGTCCCGAGATTTAGGAGGTAGAAGGAAACAGTGCGGGGTATTCATCACGCAGGCGGTCCTCGCGTTCCCAAGTGGCTTCATCTTCAGAGTGATGCGACCATTGGACCTTGAGGAACTTGATCGCTTTCTGACATGTGCGGTGTTCAGCTTGGTCGACAATGTGGACCGGATGATCTTTATAGGAGAGGTCCTGTTGTAATTCGAGCACTTCATGATCCACTGCTTGGATTGGGTCCTTGAAGCAATGGCGGAGTTGTGACACGTGGAACACATCGTGAACCTGGGAAAGGTTCGGCGGAAGCTCCAGTTGATATGCCACTTTTCCACACCTTTCGAGAATAGTGAAGGGACCGATATAGCGGGGAGCTAGCTTGCCCTTGATCCCGAAGCGGTGAGCACCCTTCATTGGTGTAACTCGAAGATTAGCCTTTTCGCCAGGTTGATAGACCATGTCTTTGTGATGACGGTCATACTGACTTTTCTGGCGTGACTATGCAGTCTTGAGATTCTCGCGAATAATGCGGACTTGTTCCTAGACCTGTTGGATAATATCCAGACCGAAGAGTGGACGTTCCCCAGTTTTTGACCAGTTCAGAGGGGTTCGACACTTTCGTCCATATAACACTTCGAAGGGGGGCACATTTAGACTAGCTTGATAGCTATTATTATAAGAGAACTCGGCATATGGAAGAGATTCCTCCCATTTCTTGCCGAACGAAATTACGCATGCTCGAAGCATGTCTTCGAGAACATGGTTGACACGTTCAACCTGCCCTTGCGACTGAGGATGAAACGTAGTACTAAACGACAGATGAGTTCCCATAGCTTCTTCGAAACTTGCCCAGAATCTTGAAGTGAATAAGCTGCCACGGTCTGAACTGATAACCAGTGGAATACCATGAAGTGAAACAATTCTGGACATGTAGAGAGTTGCAAGCTGACTAGCAGTGATTGTTTCTTTGACCGCCAGAAAATGTGCAACTTTAGAAAGACGGTCAATGATTACAAGAATAGCATCATTACCTTTCTGCGATTTGGGAAATCCAGTGACGAAGTCCATTTCAACATGGTCCCATTTCCATTCAGGAATAGAGATAGGTTGCAGAGTTCTAGCAGGCCTTTGATCTTCAGCTTTGATACGACGACAAACGTCACACTCAGCAACATAACGAGCAATGTCTTGCTTCATATTAGACCACCACAATCTCTGACGGATGTCTTGGTACATCTTTGTACTACCAGGATGGATAGATAGAGGCATATCATAAGCTTCTTTCATAACCTCCTGTGTCATATCATGGTTTTCCTCTGAACATGGCACCACTAGGCGGCCCTTGAAGTACAAGATGCCATCATCAACAATAGTGAAGAACGAGGGCCTTCCTTCAGCGAGGTAGCGCTTAATCTTGTGAACTTGAGAGTCATAATTCTGTAGCGTTTTGATGATGTCCACGAGATCAGGTTTAGCAACCAGGGTATTGAGAGAACCCTGAGTAATTACGTGGAGGTTCATCTTGCGGCACTCGGGGGGAGGGGGAGCGAGTGCACCTGGAGGAACTATTGGATGTTCAGCTTTCTGAATTCTTCAACAAGCGAGGGCTCAACCTTGTGAACCTGGAGGTGGTTGCAGTAAGACTTGTGGCTCAAGGCATCAGCCATTACATTAGCCTTGCCTGGGGTATAGGATATACCCACGTCAAAGTATGCAACAGTCTCCATCCATATCTGCTGTCGGAGGTTCAGGTCTGGCTGAGTAAATAGATACTTCAGACTTTGGTGGTCGGTGAAGATCTCGCATCGATTACCGAGAAGGTAATGTCGCCACCGCTTCAAAGCATGAATGACAGCAGCAAGCTCGAGGTCGTGAACTGGGTAGTTTTCTTCATGAGGGCGCAGTTGACGAGAGGCATAAGCAATCACTCTGCGCTCTTGCATTAGGACACAGCCTAATCCTTGACGGGAAGCATCACAGTAAATGACGAAGTCCTTCTTAGTATCAGGTGGAGCAAGCACTGGGGCAGAAGTTAACTTCTCTTTGAGCACCTGTAAACTTTCCTAACACTTGTCTGTCCATTGGAACTTGACGCCCTTATGCAACAGGTTAGTCAGAGGCCTGGCAATCTTGGAGAAGTTCTCGACGAATCGATGACAATAGCTGGCGAGACCGGGGAAACTTCGGACTTGCTTGACATTCTTCGGAGGAGTCCAATCGAGAATAGCCTGAGCTCATTCAGGGTTAACGGCAAAACCATCCTTGGAGATGGCATGCCCAAGATAGGTTACTTCGGGGAGCCAGAATTCACATTTGGAATATTTAGCATAGAGTTGATGCTCTCGGAGCTTTTCCAGCACAAGACGAAGAGGTTCAGCATGTTCTTCCTTGTTCTTGGAAAATACCAGGATATCATCCAGATAAACCACGACGAACTTGTCGAGGTAATCCATGAATATATAGTTCATCAGACGAGAGAAGGTGGCGGGAGCATTCGTTAAGCCGAATGACATGATGGTGTACTCGTATGACCCATACCGAGTCATGAAGGCGGTTTTTGGGATATCCTCTTCACGGACACGGATCTGGTGGTAACCCAACCTCAAGTCGAGTTTGGAGAACACTGATGAGCCAGCCAGTTGATCATAAAGATCATTGATCCGAGGAAGAGGATATTTATTCTGAATGGTAGCTTGGTTTATAGGACGGTAGTCTTGGACTAATCGGTTCGTCCCATCCTTCTTCTTAACAAATAGAGAAGGTGCTCCCCAAAGAGATTTGTCGATTTCCTCCTCAAGCTCAATGAGTTCATGCGGCGGCATCTTGTAGGGTCGTTTGGCTATAGGAGTGGTGCCTGGTTTCAAGTCGATGATGAATTCGACAGCTCTAGCAGGGGGAATCCCTGGAAGTTCTTCTGGAAAGACGTCTTGGAATTCACGAACGATGGGAATGTTTTCAATGCCCTCGAGTGGTGTAGCGTACAATACATTCAAAGCATAAAGCCGTGCCTCGGCATTCTGAACTAGATGAGCTAGGTAAGCAATTATTTCATCAGAAGGGTGTAGCAGATGGACGATCTTAGTGGCACAAACTATAGAAGTAGTATGCGCTTTCAACCAATCCATTCCCAGAATGAGGTTGATACTACAGGACTTCAGTACGATGGGAGAGACAAGAAATTCCAGTCCTTTGATTTCAACGGGGACGTTGTTGCAAATCATGGAGGTCCGACATTGGCCCGCGGGAGTGTGTACTAATAGCGAAGTGTTCATGTCCTCTCTTTTAATGCCATGCATGAATGCAAAATCCTCTTACATGAATGAATGTGATGCACCTGTATCAAATAAAACAGATGCTGGTACTGAATTTACGAGGAGTGTACCCATCACGGTAGCAGCCTGGTCTAGAACTTCATTGAGATCAACATGGTTGGCATGAACACGACCATAAGACCTGGCATTGTTGTTGCGAGGCTAGTTTCTTCCACGGCCAGCTGCAGGAAGGGCCAGTTGATTCTGGTTCTGAAAGCAGTTCCTGGTGAGGTGACCTGGTTGGCTACACTTGTAGCACAGACCATTATTGGGAGTGGGAACAGGAGCTCGGGCGGTGGAGCTGGAAGTCTCGGTTGCCTAGTTGGTGGGGGAGGCAGACACGGTGCAGCATGGGACTGTCTTGGAGCAGGTGCAGTTGGCTGGTACATGCTATTGGGAATCCATATCCTACGCTTTTGCGAGGACGGGCCCGAAGATGAGCCCGTGTCACAGTTGCGCATGTGAGAGCTCTGGTGTTCCTACAGACCAGTTTCGACATTGATGGCCTTGTTCACCAAGGTGGCGAAATCAGCAAAATCATGCACTAAAAGTGCGAGCTTGATGTCAGCTTGAAGGCCATCACGGAACTTCTCCTGTCTGCGTGCATCAGTTGCAATGTCTTCTTCAGCATAGCGGGATAAATCCAGAAACTCCCGCTGATAAGCTTCGACGGTTTTGTTGCCCTGGGTGAGGTTGCGGAACTCGCGCTTCTTCCGGTCCATGACTCCCTGAGAAATGAAACGGGCACGGAAAGCAGCTTGGAAGTTTGGCCAGGTGATGATTGTTCCAACCGGCAGAGTTTGCCGGTGGCTATCCCACCATTGAGCAGCGGGTCCTTTCAGGAAGAAGGAAGCAAAGGTGATATAGATGGCAGGGGCTACATCAGCAGACTCCATCTCATAGGTGATGTCACGGAGCCAATCATCAGCATCTAGAGGCTGAGTTGAGCTGCGATACACAGTTGGGTTGAGGCGCATGAAATCCTGCAGAGTCACTTGGGCTAGCTGCTGGTTCATATTGGGGCGAGGAAACTGAGCCATCATATTTTCCATGAATTGGCGGTTCATCTCGAACTGTTGGATCATACCAGCCATGTACTCAGGCGGTGGTGGGGCATGGCCACCACGACCACGACCACCTGGTCTAACCATCCTACTAATATATAACAGGGGTAGTTCAGCATTGAGAAATTGCAAGAACAAGAATCATTCATGATGAAACATGCATAATGAAAGGAACACGATAGATACTACTTAGTAGTTGGCATATCTTACAAAAGAGATCATGCATAGAGTTCGGTACACAGAGTTCAGTACATGGCCTAAGAACATCATAGGCGGCACACAGGCTCGTTGTGAATGCATCTAACACTAACAAGCAAGCCTACATCAGTCCCACGAGGAACCGTGGAGGTAGGTGTAGCCTGACAGCTGGTAGTGACGCGACGGGAAGTCCTCCGCGTGAGTAGCCTGGGGTCAGCGGATACTCTGGTGCGGAACCCGACGCGCAGGTGGCAGAAGAGGACCAAGTGCGGGAGAGTAGCCTCCCACATCAGGCCAGCCGACACCCTGGGGCATCACAGTCCTGGCAGGGTAGATCACAGAACGCGACAGATCACCAGATCAGACATAGGGGTGCAACAGCGTCAGAGCATGGTACATGTGCTGACGGGTGGTGTACAACTCGTGGCGAAGAGCTCGGTTAGCTCTATCCAGCCCATCAGCATGCATAACCAGGTTCTGATGGTAGAAGGGCTCTTGGGTGACAGTGGAGTAGGCAGCAGTGTAGTATCCCTCCACACCAACATCGGATGCGATAGCAATGTGCCTGAAAGGGGAGGTGTCCAACTCCCGATACTCTCCACGAAGACGTGTCAGAGAAGCATAAGCAACATCGTGGACCGCCATGTCGATAGTCACTCCAACACCATGAGCAGTGTGCAGCACGGTAGTGGAGTCATACTCCCGAGAGTAGAGGTGAATGATGGCACGATACTGCTCCTGGTTAAAGTCCTGGTACTCCTCGTAGACAGTGTACTCAGGGTGCCAGCGATAACCCAGATAGGTCATCATCTCAACCAACACAACAGGTGATCCTGAGGCACCAATGGCCGTCGTGTGGCGCACGACCTGTCTCATGGGTTCCATCTGAAAACAAAGATGTTTCAAAGGAGTCAAATGACAGTGTGGATAATGTTCAATATACTGCTCTAAAGAATAGCTAGGGCTTATCCAACTTTGGGGTGAACGCGGTCACGGGATCCTAATGTTAGAGTTAGTAAAATCGTTTAACCCGAGTAGAAGAGAGTTCAGAGTCCCAGAGTAAGGATCGAGGAGTAAACGATCCTAATACCACCCAAATGGCAACGTGGGCCCGTAAGACACACAACCATGTTAGTAAAAAGTTTTGTAATGTCTAGACTCGACTTCAGTCACGGAGTGTGGAAGGGGGATTCCTACATGTAGTCGGCTCTGATACCAACTTGTGATGCCCCCGATTCAATCGTACACTAATCATACACGCAAACGTGTACGATCAAGATCAGGGACTCACGGGAAGATATCACAACACAACTCTACAAATAAAATAAGTCATACAAGCATCATATTACAAGCCAGGGGCCTCGAGGGATCGAATACAAGAGCTCGATCATAGACGAGTCAGCGGGAGCAACAATATCTGAGTACAGACATAAGTAAACATGTTTTCCTTAAGAAGGCTAGCAGAAACTGGGATACAAATCGAAAGAGGCACATGCCTCCTACCTGGGATCCTCCTAAACTACTCATGGTCGTCGTCAGCGGGCTGCACTTAGTAGTAGGCACCTCCCGAGTTGTAGTAGTCGTCATCGACAGTGGCGTCTGGCTCCTGGACTCCAACGTCTGGTCGCAGCAATCGAGTATAGGAAAGGGGAAAAGGGGGAGCAAAGCAACTGTGAGTACTCATCCAAAGTACTTGCAAGCAAGGAGCTATACTACATATGTATGCATTGGTATCAAATGGAAAAGGGGGTAACATATGTGGACTGAACTGCAGAATGCCAGAATAAGAGGGGGATAGCTAGTCCTATCGAAGACTACGCTTCTGGTAACCTCCATCTTGCAGCAGATGAAGAGAGTGGATGGTAAGTTCACCAAGTAACATCGCATAGCAATAGTCCTAACCGATGATCCTCCCCTTGTCGCCCTGTGAGAGAGCGATCACCGGTTGTATCTGGCACTTGGAAGGGTGTGTTTTATTAAGTATCTGGTTCTAGTTGTCATAAGGTCAAGGTACAACTCCAAGTCCTCCTGTTACCGAAGATCACGGCTATTCGAATAGATTAACTTCCCTGCTGGGGTGCACCACATTTCCCAACACGCTCGATCCCCTTTGTCCGGACACACTTTCCTGGGTCATGCCCGGCCTCGGAAGATCAACACGTCGCAGCCCTACCTAGGCACACCAGAGAGGTTAGCATGCCGGTCTAAATCCTATGGCGCAGGGATCTGGGCCCATCGCCCATTGCACACCTGCACGTTGCGAGGGCGGCCGGAGAGCAGACCTAACAACCTCCATTACATAGGAAGTTATGTTACGCGGTCCAAACCGGCGCGCGCCGCTCAGTCGCTGACGTCACGAAGGCTTCGACTGATACCACGACGTTGAGTGCCCATAACTATTCCCGCATAGTTGGTTAGTGCGTATAGGCTAGTAGCCAGAATCAGATCAAATACCCAGATATCGTTAAGCGTGTTATCTTGAAGTAACCGCGAACGCCGACCAGGGCCTGTCCCACCTCTCACCTGGGTGGTCTCAACCTGCCCTGTCGTTCCGCCACAAAGATCCACACAGAGGGCCGTCGTGAAAGTATGTCCTTCCAGCCCCCAATTCGTGAATCAACCGTGGGTACTCAACGAGCCGACCCAACTTTAGTCCCAACATATATCATGTGTAGTAGGTATAGTACAAACCCGTGATCAACACCCTAGTGATCATGGGCCGATAGTATAGCACGGTAGACGGACAAGAATGTAGGGCCACTGATGATAAACTAGCATCCTATACTAAGCATTTAGGATTGCAGGTAAAGTATCAATAGTGTAGCAACAATGACAGGCTATGCATCAGAATAGGATTAACGGAAAGCAGTAACATGCTACACTACTCTAATGCAAGCAGTGGAGAGAAGAGTAGGCAATATCTGGTGATCAAAGGGGGGCTTGCCTGGTTGCTCTGGCAAGAGAGAGGGGTCGTCAACACCGTAGTCATACTGGGTAGCAGCAGCGTCGGTCTCGGTGTCTAGCCAGAGAAGAGGGGGAAGAAACAATAAATATTAAGAAAACAGATGCATGAAGATGCATGACATGACAAAGTGTGATGCTAGGAGTGCCCTAACGCGGTATGATGTGGTACCGGTGAAAGGGGGAAACATCCGGGAAAATATCCCCGGGGTTTCGCATTTTCGGACAGATGAACCAGTGGGGGAAAGTTGCGCATTCTCTATGCTAGGGATGCGTGGCAGACGAACAGGCTGCGTATCCGGATTCGTCTTGTCCTTCTGAGCAACTTTCAAGTACAAAGTTTTTCCATCCGAGCTACGGTTTATTTTATATTAATTTTTAAAAGATTTAAATCATTTTTAGGATTTATTTAATTATTTAAATCAACATTATCCAGAATAGTGTTTGCTGACATCAGCATGACGTCAGCAGTTGACCTGGTCAACCTGACAGGTGGGTGGGTGGGCCCATTTTAATTAAACACATTAATTATCCTAATCACGATTAATTAGGGGGGGGCACTGTCATTGATTAATTAATTAATTAATTAACAATTTAATTAGTTAGTTAATTTATTAGTTTAATTAATCAAAATTAATTAAGTTAATTAATTCTTTAATTAATTAATTAATATTTTTATTTATTTATTTATTTTATTTTTTATCATATTTTTTAAATGTTTCGTTCTTAGGGGGTGGGCCCCGTTTGTCATAGGCACAGGGGCCTTTGCGGGCGTGCGGGTTACGGGCGCAACCCGAACGGCGATGGCCCTCGCGGGTGCACCCGACTGGGCACGGGTGCTGGGCGCAACCTCACTGGGCCGAGCCCGTCTGAGGGAGAGCGGGGCGAGGTCAACCGCCTGAGGCGACAGGGGCGAAGCCACGGTGAGGCGGGCTCGCCCGACCGGAGGTGGGGGGACGAGGCGACGCGCCGGAGCAGGTGAGTGGCGGCGCAGCAGGTCGGCAAGCGGGGCGCGGTGTGCATCGCGAGTAGGGGGTGCACGCGGCGGGCGGACGACGCGAGCAGAGGCCGGGTGTCGGTGTCAAAACCGGCAAATCTCGGGCAGGGGGTCCCGAACTGTGCGTCTAGGCCGGATGGTAACAGGAGGCAAGGGACACGAAGTTTTACCCAGGTTCGGGCCCTCTTGATGGAGGTAAAACCCTACGTCCCGCTAGATTAATATTGATGATATGGGTAGTACAAGAGTAGATCTACCACGAGATCAGAGAGGCTAAACCCTAGAAGCAAGCCTATGGTATGATTGTTGTTCAATATGTTCTATCGACTAGCCTGGCCCTGGTTTATATAATGCACCAGAGGCCTAGGTTAACAAGAGTCCTAGCCGAATACGCCGGTGGGGAGAAGTCCTTGTCTTGATTGCCAAGTCTTTGTGGAATCTTCCTTGTATGCGGCAGCTCTCCGAACTGGCCCATGAGTATATGGCCATGGGGGGCCTCGGCCCAATCTAATAGATCGGGAGACGACGTGGTGAGTACCCCCTAGTCCAGGACACCGTCAGTAGCCCCCTGAACCGGTCTTCAAGTTAGGGACGCTCCTCGATTCTTCCGAACTGTTCTTCATCTTCGGTCGTCGGTCTTGAAAACTGGTTCAACAAATCTTCTTTATCTTCGATCTTGAGGATCGCCGAAATGCATTCGACGAGTTTACATGTCGTGTATCCGAGGAGCCCCTTTAAGTTTCTGGCCTTTACCAATGCCTTGTTATTTTTGTGCCACACCTCGGGTTTGAAGTTGTTCCCGGGCGGCAGTGTCCTCTTGCGTCTGAGCTCTAACGCCGGACTGTATTCGAGGTATCTTTTGCAAACGAGCACCAACGCCGAACCGCTTCCCAGCTCCAACACCGGAATGTATCCGAGCTCCAACGCCGGACTATGTATCCGAGCTCCATCGTCGGACTGTATATACGAGCTCCAACGCCGGGCTGTATCCGAGCTCCAAC